>NC_045542.1:60430918-60730918 GCF_009769535.1 Thamnophis elegans
CATAATTTAAAAACACACTCGCATTCTCAACCCCTTCTCTCCTTCCTTGTTTTTGTTTGCTGCTAAAACTTTTCAATATGCATAAAAGTAATAATTTCCATCAGCATTTGCAGAATTAGTAAAAAAAAAAAAAAGCTGGATACTTCCACAATAGTCTGGGCATAAGACGTGCATCTGTTTTCCATTTCAAAAACTTTCATTTCTGCTTTATTATTAGCATTTATAAAACAACACATATTTCCCTTACTGTTGGAAATGAGGTGTCTGCTCTATAATTCAATGGTTTGTTAATATAAGCCATATTTTAATTTAGATCCAGTTTTGAATTTGTTTTCTTCTATTTTTTCATTGTGTTTTTTTAAAAAAACACAACACACACTCACACACAGATAGGATAATTTTAAAAAAGAGAGAAAAGAAATGGTCATCTCATCAAGCCACATCATTGGTTTCAGAATAACCACCAGTTCTTTAACTCAGATTTACAGTATAAAAAAGGGATGCTTTAGCTACTTTTCTGAATATGGACAGGGAGAAAACTATCTTGACTTTAGGTAGCAAAACTGTTCTAGAGGGAGAAAGTTGTGGCCAAGAAGGTTCAACTGCAGGACTCCTGCCAGCTCCTTGAGGTGATCCAGGCGAGACGTACCAACCATAACTACTAACCTGGCCTTACTTTAAGACTCCAGAAACAGCATCTTGGAAGCCAAAAGTGTCTCTCCCCCCCCTCTACTTTTACTTCAAAACTCTAGGGAGGATCCCTTCTGAGACGCTTTCTCCACTCTCGCCCCTCTTTAAGCTCAGATTTTGTTTATCAGACTGTTGTCTAGGCTGCAGCTGTTCTCCCTTCTCACAAGGTTATCCTTACATACCACCCTGGAGATTTTAGTTCTCTCTTTTTTTCTTTACAGGGCAAGCTTTTCCTTTTTGTTAGAGCCAGGGGTGGATTACGGCACTCACTGCTGTAGTAAACCAGTACTGCTGGTTTGCTTGTGGGTGTGCTGCACATGTGCATTGATGCGCGCTGTGAATGCATGCTCAGTGCAATAAAATAGTTCTGCACATGCGCAGAAGTGAAAAACAAGATGGTGCCACCACCCAGAGAATCCGTTTGGGGGCATGCAGGCCTGCTGGTTCCAGCGACCCAGGCCACCAAGCTACTACCAGTTCAGCTGAACCAGTCTGAACCAGAAGGAACCCACCACTGGTTAGGGCATAATGTTATCCAATTCTGAAAGAAAGATGTGGAGCTAGTATGTACATCACCATATGGCTTTCTCTTGTTGTTCTGGTTAAATGAAACTTGCATTCCCTTTTCCTGATATTTCTTTACCTCCAATCTCTACCAAGTCTCCTTTAACAGTTTCCTTCCTGACTTTCAGGAAGGAAAAGAAAATTGTAGCCTTAGGATAGTTGATAATAATACCTTCAGTCAGTGTATTCTGCAGTGGAGCTAAAATAGCATTAAAGCAATGCTTAGGAAGAAGAGAAGAGATAGGAGTAACAAATATGAAATAAAAAGAAATCATTATCTGGGTAGCTTAGAACTTAGAACCATACAATTAGACAATGTATTAGCCATACTTTGGCCATAACTGAAGGTTATTACTTTTTAGTGAACGGATGCCATACTTCAGTTCCATCATTAAGAGCATATGCTAAGGATGAACCATGTCCATTAGCACCAATGTACCCTAGCATAATGAACACTGCCCAAAAATATGCTGCATACTGACCATTTGTAATCTGATTGCCAGGAAATGAAATTCTCATGGGACTGTTCAATATTCAGTGTTGAACTGATCTAATTCATTTTGTTAATTAAATGTAGATTATCTACAGATCTGCCAAGGAGAGTAATATGTCTATGGTATCCATTAGTAACTAAACATGACATTTTAGCTCTTGGCTCTGTATATCAGAGCCATGGCAGCATGCCTATGTCTTAAGTGCAACTAGCAACATGGAGAAAATGCTCATTCAATTTCTTAAACTCTGCTATAAAATATTTCTTTCTGGATTTGCAGACTTGGTCATGTAGTAAGCAGCAGTACATGGCACCTCTAGTGGTGCTCACAGGCATGGGATGGTTTAGGAAGCAGGAAAAATACTTACTTCTTTGGTTGGGTAAATCAAATTCAGTGTTTCATTGTTGTTGCCTTGAAACCCTGAAAAAACATTCCGTCTCACCTACCATTAAAATTTGAGTAATAATTATTTCCACTTAATATCGCACCATTTTATGTATAGGAACATTATTTTTTCTTTGTGGAAAATTTTGCAATGGTTTTCCACACAAGATAATGACCCTGACCTGCAGATTATTTATGAACTACTAAAATTCACAGAAGAATATGAACTATTATTAAAAAAAGGAATTTGAAATAGCAAAGATATGCATTTATTTCTGCTTTTTGTTGTCAATGGTCTTGAATAGAACTAAATCACAGGTTTACTCTGGAATTGTTTGAAAGGCAAGATTTATAATCCAATGAAGTAACTCAGGCATTATTATTAATCACATTTATTATATTTGACAGCTGGGTAACTGGTGATATTCATCTCCCATGAAAGTCTGAGAGACTACACAACAACTTGTATTAGTAGATACTTCACTGGATTTAATGATCCACTTTAAAAAGTGAATTGCGTGCAAAGTTATGAGCCTTCAATAACTATGACTATGTACCTATCAGTTATTTTTTTTTAAAAATCTGCAAGTCACATGAATTTTGTGGTATTGTCTAACTTTGATAAATGTATTATTAATAATCACTATTTACTAGAGTTATTACCTATGCAAGAGGTAGGCATGTATTATTCTGAGGCCCAACCACAATAAACTTGCTTTTAATAATTAGTTGGTATTTCAATAATATACAATAATTTTCTTTTGGAATATGACTTCAGACACAGTGCACATACTCAGAGGTGCAGCGATTTCCATCTGCTTTCAGGACTATGTGGGAAGCAGAAAAAGAGCTGTTGGCGACCTTAATGAAATACGATCTCTAGAATGCAATGTTCCACATTAAGCTTTGATTTTATATTTGTTCCCCATGTGTGACATCCTAATGTACTTACGCTGCTTTTTTATTTCCAGTTCAAACCAGAAGGAGGAGGAGAAAGAAGCTGATCTATCTCTGATAGCCTTCTCATTGATCCTCAGCATAGACTGCCTGAGGGCCTACTTTAGGGGTTACCATGGTAAAACAAAACAAAAAAAAACTAGATTACTTTCCTTAAGGGTTGGGGAAAACAGAATCTCCCAGGCTTGGCCTTTGCATATTTTCTCTGTATTCTGTGACCCTTACTTTCCTAAAAACTATTAAGTGTACCCTGTGCCAAAAGCTTTAGGCTTAAAATATCAGTTTCACTCTAAGTAGGTAATAGCCAAAGTTCTTCTGATTGTAATGGCAAACCATCATTCTTGGAGATTTAACTACAGAGTTAGAAGTGGAAGCTTCGGCCTTGATCTCTTGCTGTGGTTCATGTATTAATGCAATGGCATGGGATCACACAAAACATTAGAGCCTTAAAATGTAATAGCAGGGGAGATTTAGGGCTCAAAGCTAATTAGAAGCTCTATTTCATTTTATTTAGCAACCGGGGATGTTTAGGAAGATTTTTAGTATCTGTTTTTGGGTTCTTTGGTCTACTTTGTAAAATGTTGTGAGTTATTTGTTAGGCTATTAGATAACTAGAAACATAGGGGAAGGTTCCAGATCAACCACTATAATTTACTTGCCATAAAGTGTAATAGGAACACATCCAAATATGTATTTGAGACTCTGGGTAAGAAAGCAAGCTCAGGTTATATATATATATATATATATATATATATATATATATATATATATATATATATATATATATATATAGTGCTGATAAATAAATAAAGGGAGACTAGTATAGATCTATTTCAAGCTATTTAGCTCTCATCAGCTAGCCATTCGGCTTATTTATCAGCACAAATACAACAAATGTAACAAAAGGCAACAGTAAAAAATATTGGGTTTCTGCCTGGATGGTCTCTTGTGATGAGCCGAAGGACAGAGAATGGAAGGAGTGATCTTCCTCCCATATTTGGGCATACCGGGGGTTGTAAAATCTAATAGATACCTTTCACCCTGGCTTGGCTGATAACGGATCAGAGCCTGTAGCCTAATGGCTAAGATGTCTGCCTAATATGTAATATAGCCCAGGTTCAAATCCCAGTAAGGGTATGGCTAGCTGATGAGAGCTAAATAGCTTGAAATAGATCTATATAGTCTCCCTTTATTTATTTATCAGCACAAATACAACATATGTTGTGTGGTGTGTGTGTGTGTGTAATCACCTATCAATGCAGTTATGTAGAAATTAGGCACTTGTGTTTTTGTCTCCATGTCTGAGTGAGAAAAGGAAGGACGTACAGCTCAGTTTTTGAGCATTCTGTGTGTCACAATGTATTAGGGAACTACAAGGAGTAACTCTTGCAGAGTTCAAGTGGTTTAACTAATCTGCACTCACAATTACTTCCCTTCTTCATGACAAGTTTGTTTAGGGAAACTGGGATGATTACCTGACCAGGTTCAAGCTATTTATCTGAAAGCTTTCCATCCTAGTTTTAAATGACTGACATATTGCAGATGTAGGAGTTGGTGCCATTTACATCCAAGACAAACAAAGGTCAGAATGTTGTGATGAATAGCAACATCTGGAGGTCACGTCCTTTCTCTTGAACTTCCTATGTGGTACCCGTGATGACTGTTTCAGAAATGTCAAATCAAAATGTCCTATAAGAATAGAGAGGTTTCTTTCCCCCTTATAACTAGAGACACCAAATACTTAAATGTATTGAAACTATATCTCACAGCCCATATATCATATTATGTATAACTTGAGAAAGCTGAGAGTAGTTATAGTTCGTCCTTAAAACCACTCAACCACGTAACTTTATTTCCAGGTCCAGGATATAATAAGACTCTTTTAATAGTTGAATTGGTACCTAAATTACTGACAGATCTATTTTTAATTAAAATGAAACAAATGTTTAAGCAGTTTAAACCATGATAAAAGTACAATCTTTGCTCTCTAACAACTTATTAACTTTTCAGTGAAAGTTTTGCGTTCTCGTCCCTCAATAGTTGTTTTACAAGTTATGGCTGTCCACCAATAAATATTTTAAATAAGAATTCAGTTGTATAAAATACATTATATGAAAGGCCCTTCGTTCTTTGGATTGAGAGAATGAGACATAAGCTGATTGTTCAAAACACTCACTATAGCTCACCGTATTCCCCCTCCCCTCTGATTTTCAGAGTTCTAACCTACCAGATCAACATGCTGAACTGCAACCTGGACTTCAGGAATTCAAATATGTCATCCCAGTTTGTACTTCTTGTGATTGAAATCTGAAGACTGGACAGTAATTGCAGTTCATCAGGAGTTCTAGGGCCATTGCATCAGGACTCCTAGTCTCTTATTTTTGTCAGTTTCATATTTTGAGCTATTTGTGCTATAGCATTTAATTCCTTTAATTTGTTTTACATGTTCCTGCTGTTCCTCAAGCCCAAAATGTGCACATGTTCATGAAACAATATGAAAGGGGACAGAAGAAATCTTATTGTATGTATAATCCTATCATTTGCTAGGGTATGTTCCATTTAAGTGCACTGTTAAAATATCACATAGATACACAAAGTAAAATGGTATGTATAAATTTTAGATTTGTTAGCCCTGGAGTGATAATTTTGTACACTAGAAAATGCTATAGTCAAATGCACTATGATTACGTTTGGCACATTAGCATCAAGATTGGAAAGAGGGCATTATGCAATAAACTGAAATAAACTAATTGCTGTGGCAAATTTCATACATTGTTCTTTACAGGTAATTCTATGAAATTTTAATTAAACTGCAGTTCAAGAGGAGGCAAATACAATATAAGAATGGAATATTGCTCATTGCTTTAAATGTGGTTCAGGACATCAGCAAATAATATATAAAGATTTCTATTAATTGGATTTTCATAATATTTAATATAGTCTTGGCATCTCAGCATAGATGTTGACATACATGGACGCTTGCTTATTACAGATGACAATTACTTAATTGCTTATTACAGTAAATAATAAATGACAAAAGTTCTTTTCTCATAAAATAACCAGTTCTTTCTCATGAAAAGAATAGTTCAATGTTGGAAATCACAATTATAGCCAGGGATGGGTTCCTGCCAGTTCTAACCTCTTCTATAGAAGAGGTTCCACAAATCTACAGTGCCGTTTAGAACTGGTTCCAGTTCCCTCCCCCTGAGTGTCCGCACATCATCAAGATGAAGAGCGAGAGGAGGAATTCTGGGAGTTGAAGTCCACAAGTCTAAAGCTGTCAAGTTTGAACACTCCTGGGTTTTTTCTAAAGGGTTAGGGATGCAAGGGTCTTTTAACTTGACAGCTTTAAGACTTGCACACTTCAATGCCAGAGTTCCTGAGCCAACATGACTGGAGGAGGAATTCTGGGAGTTGAAGTCCACAAGTCTTAAAGCTGTCAAGTTTGAACACCCCTGGAGTTATTTTTCTAAGGGTTAGGGGTGCAAGGTTCTTGTAACTTGACAGCTTTAAGACTTGTGTGCTTCAAGTGCCGAGTTTCTGAGCCAACATTTGATTGCTAAGTGCCAAGCCACTCCCACTCGGTCACATGGCTGGCAAACCACTCCCACCATCACATGGCAGCAAGCCACTCCCACAAAGCAGGCCAAACCAAAGAAAAGGCCTCTAAAAACTTTGAAACCCCACCACTGACTATAGTTGTTCCTTTGGTTTAACATTTTCATATGATAAATTCACTTCCTTTTTACTCCACACCCCCCTCCCAAAGGATGAGAGCCAATTTAGAGGCCTTAACCAAGTTAAAAAAATCTTCTACAGCTGAAGCAAAATATTTAGAGGCAAGCATTTGAATGTGCTCCAAATTGACTGTGTTCATTTGAATTTCAAATTATCTTAACATTTACAATTCCTCATTCAAAGTTCACCAAGGAGTCTTGCTCTAAATGGTATTGAAAAACTTATTCTAGTATTCAGCATTTAAAATATGATCTTACCTTGTGACTGAATGATAATTTTTGTATCTTTGAGCACTGACAATCAAAAATATTTGCTTTAATTTTACATGATGCGGCTGCACTGAATTGAGGCTAAGATGAGATTCATAGCATTCTTCTTACCTAGAAGCCTTAAGGAACATGAATAGATAAGCAAAAGAGGCATTTGAATAGAGTATACATTGTATCATATATAGGGGAAAATGAGTGGGATGTGTTATGTAGAGGATCTGTTACATTAGAAGACTGGATGACACATAAACGAACTTGAAGAACTTTATGCGGTTCATCCAATATTTTTCATAATTGTTGGCCAGCTACTTTGAAAGCTTATAAATAGGACTTATTATAGGAAGAAACTCTTTAGATCTGATATTCAAAATCATTCACCCTGAACATTATGATTTTATTTATCCTCACTCCCATGCCTGTCAATTTCCTATCCATTGATGAATTTGTACCATCCCATTTTATAACCCTCTAAATGGACCACCTTTCATTACAAAATTATCAATTTATCCATTCTAAGATCCTTAACAGTGACATTTGATTAAAATCAAAGCTTGGTAAACAGATCACACATCTTGCGGCTACCATTAATAATAGAGAAAGTTTGCTTTGTCCAATATAACTAGCGGCCAACATAAGCAGCTGTCACATTTAATGGTATTAAGGAAAATGTCCTTCTGTCCAGCATGAACAGCTGTTTGTAATAAACATATCACATAAGCATGATGTGATATATCCATAGTTGTTCATAACTAAACTTTAGTTATAATCCTTCTAATGCAGATTGTTCAACTGCTCTGTTTATAGCAAATCGGAAGATTGTCCATATGATGGATTGTAGTAACATCTTTAGCATACTATTTTACAACTCCTCCAAGGAGGAACTGAACATCATTCAGTTACCGAGATTATAAAATAGATGGTAGTTGATGAGGATAATAACAAGAATAATTTTAATCTTGTATGAAAATGTGTGTGTCTACAGGCAACACTATTCTTGACCAAAATCCATGTGATTTTGGCTCTTTTAAAAGTAGCATACTTTATATCTAATGAAATACCTAATAATTGAACACAATTCTTACTTTCCATTTGATAAAATAAATAAAATTAGATATGTCTCATGATCTGCGAGAGCATAATGAGTTCATATGCATAAGCGATGTTCACACAATAGTAATATAGTTTATAATCATGATTTAACATCATTTTCCCAGAAAACTCCTTTGGGTGCACTGCATTCATTAACAACCGTCAACTATTCTAAGATCAGGAAGTCATGGTTCTATTTTAAAATACAGCCAAAGGGGTCCTAAAACATACTGTTTTAGATTGATTACCTCTTCATTTCCTATCTCTCTCTACTTATGACAGATCAACCAAATTGTATTATTTCTTTAATTTATTATACAAAGGCTGACATACACTATAGAAAGATACACATTTCCTTTCTTGAATAATCTTGCTTTTGGCATTGATGTCATATTAAGACTTGGAAAACACCTCAAAAGTAGTTTGATGGTGATTGATTATTTGAACTGAAAACAAGGAGCAACAAATATTGTGTCATATGCTTTCTGTGCAAAAGAGTAGTAAATTGCTTGCAGTTTTTCCTCTGCATCCTTAGTTCATGTTGTGTATATTTGTTCCAGCTTATTAAAAAAAATTGGAGCAATCATTTTGCGTTACAGCTACAAAGCCATCGAATCAGCTTATTACTTAAAAGACCTATCAGGGCAAGACTTCATGTTTTGGTGAAATGTGAAATCCTGCACAGAGAATTTACAAAATTCACAAATTTTGAGAATTAATTTTTGACTGAAATGGGAAAACCTAATGGTGTAGTATTTGCTTGTAATACTTAGCAAAGATTTTATATTGGCGTCATGGACTGTAATTGTACATAGGAATGACACAAGAGACTTGAGGAAGGCCAAAGGCTAGACAAGCACATTGCGACAGATATCTCAGCTCACAGAGAGAAAGTGACATAAGGATGCCAAAAGGAATCCTCCCTAGTCTTCTATAAAATAAATGTAAGGTGAGGAGAAATGCCTTCAGACTTGCAAGATTCTCTTACTGTACAATAGCAATAGCATTTAGATATATATTGTTTCACAGTGCTTCACAGCCCTCTCTAAGTGGTTTACAGAATCAACATATTGCCCCCAACAATCTGGGTCCTCATTTTACCCACCTCGAAAGGATGGAAGTCTGTGTCAATCTTGGCCCAATGAGACTCAAACTGCCAAACTGTAGGCAGCTGGCAGTCAGTAGAAGTAGCTTGCAGTGCTGCATTCTAACCACCACCAGTAATGTTAATACTTGTAATTTGTGCTTCTTGTCTACTTTAATTATCTGAAAGAGCTGACTTGGACTGAACCAATGAAATACAAGTAAATATTCTCATTGTATTCCTTTGCCATTGTTTATTTATTGTTCTATCATTTTACTTCTGTTTACGCTGTTTCCATTTTTCTTTATTTTTATTATTGTAAGCGGCCTAGCATAGCCTCAAGGAGGGATAAGTAAATTTAACAAATAAATGGATTGTGCATGTATGTTGCATCTATTATATGCAATGCAGTTGTTAGAAATTAGAAAAGCTTTTTTTAAAAAAAATCTACACTGTGACACAGAGGAAATGTTTTACATATATGGTGGTCATGTAAAAAAATAAATCCAAAGCTTTTGGAAAGAATTACACAGCATTATTTTAAAAAAAGAAAAAAATCCTTAAAAACAAAACTTGAACCAGAGGTCTTTTAAAGCAAACTACAAATCATTCCAGAAAAAAAATATTCTACTCTATTAAGATATACACTGATTGCTCCAGTAATCCTGAAAGTTCATGTAAGAATTGCATGATGCCCCCCAAATATAGTAACTTGAAGGAAGGGGGAATGAAGGAGAAACCTTCTGAGTTAAAAATACAGGTCATGTATGTATTGCTGACATTTGAAAACTTCTGTTTTGCTCAGACTTGGCAATGGAGTTCTTCTGGGGTTTCAATAGCCTTGAGGACTGGCAGTGATGTTGGCTGGGTTTACTTGTTTGGATAAAATGCCCAACATGCCAAAAAGGAAACTTTAAGTCTTTTCACTCTCCACATGTAGAATGTCAGCCCCCTGCTTGTCTTCAGGCAGTCAGCAGGTTTGGCTTACTTCAGAAAGACATTTTAAAAGCTTTTGAAATGGTTTCTAACTTTTCCATCGCTTATAAAATGATCAAATCTCATTGAGGATAAACTATAGTTTAAGCAAACGCTGATTTAATAGATCTGGACACTTGGGATGCACGCTCGTGTGGTTTTTGTAAGATCCCTTACAAGTATCCAGTTTATTTTTCAATGACTCATATTTAGAAATATCTTGGAGAGTGCTTAGGCCTTTCAAGATGGCGATTTTAATAACCACTGACATCTCCAACTTTAGCTCTAAGTCTAAATTATTCAAAACATTTTATTAAAAATTTTGGTCACTTTGGACAATAGCTCACCTATATGAGCATTTTTATTAGTTTATTCTATTTTCGCATTTTCTGGGACAATATTTCATTCTTCAGTTATATACTTCGTTTTAAATGATATTGTATAAATCAATGTGATTGGCTGTGAACATTATGCGATCATCCTACATATTGTTGGATCTGGCAGCACCCATGTATCTAATCCAAGAACCTCCACTTTCTCAATTACTGTTATTTACTTACTTTTAAATAAAATTATAAAACAGTTTAATCTAACTGGCTGAACCCAGTGATCTAAATGAACCAAGCAAACCAAGGAGACCCCTGGAAAATCAAACCAGTGAACCAAGATCAGCTTGGTTATTTAGCATTTGAAATCAACTTTAGCATAAACCTAGATGAGATAAAAGTGCAAAATGAGTGGGTCTTTGTTGCAAAGGTGGGTTTTCCTACTTTTTCCCTAATCCTGATTTTTTTTTTTAAACTAAGTGTATTCTAGTGAATATACAAGAGTTATACAAGGACATATAAATCAGTTTTCTGTATTTTTGTCCTTAAAGTCTGACAACACAATTCAAGAAATGTAGTACAGGTAATCCTTAATTTACAAGCATTCATTTAACCATTCAAAGTTACAAAGGCATTGAAAAATATGATTTTTGACTAGTTCTCACACATGACCATTGCAGCATCCCCAAAGGCATATAATCAAGTTTCAGATGCTTGGCAACCAACATGTATTCACAATAGTTGCAGCATCCCAAGGTCCTAAGAATGTTTAGTCTTCTGCGTTTTTATACTCATGTTGTAGCCCATCCTCAAGGAACTTCTTTCTACCAGAATGTATAGAGAGACTGAATCTCTCTATACATTCTGGTAGAGAGAAGTTTCCTGGTGCCAGTAACTGACACAGATTGGATCCTGCAACATTATCCTGGGACACATATGTGCCTTCGTTTGCGAATGTTCCCCTCCATGTTGCTTTGCTGCTGAAACATTCCTCTCTCCATCAAGGCCACTTGTGTACTCTCTACACAATGTTTTCTGCTTAAGGCATACCAGCCTCATGGCATGTAAATACTATTGTACTTTGTCCCTTTGAAAGAAGCATATTCATATCACCAGAGCAACCAATATTGGTCCTTAGTAGAATCCAAGGAAAAATATCTCTACCTTAGGTTGGAATATAAGCAATGTATACCCTTGGCTATTCCTCAAACATTCAGCATTTTCAAAACATTTCAGCCAAACAGGATTCTGGACACTATACCAATATAAATGTTATTTCAGCATAAGAAGAGAAAAATATACTGAATATCCCTAGTGAGGATACTCTCATGCAATTTCATTCTGCACAGCAATAGCATTATTGTGTTTATCTGTTTCATAGGAATCAACTATTTTAATCTGATTGTCATAGAAATGCAATTTCCCCATATCTAAACTTATATCTACAGAAATATGTCCGGATTCCCACCTCAGTTAATCCCTGCACAATTATTACATACAAATATAACAACAAAAAAGGAGCAGCATAAGATTTTTTAATGCTCTTAACTATGTTTGCACAGTTAGGATAATTAGTGTGCAATAAAAAGGTGTATTTCCCTTCATTTAACTGTGAGTGCTTTTAAGGTTGAGTGCTATGTCTAATCCATTTGACATTTGTGACGAATTTGAGATTCATTAATGTAGAATTAAAGGTTTAGATCAGTGGTTCACAACCTTTTTTTGGCCATTCTCCACGTAAGCATCTCTAAAATCCTGATCCCATCCGCCCCCCCCATCCCCCCCCCCCAGCCCCCCCCCACCCCCCCCCCCCCGGTGACATATATTCTTACTTTACCCAAAAAGTGAACTCTACTTCTGTGGAGGAAGCCTAAAAGGCCAGGGACGTGCACTCACTAGAGGCAGGGGAGGCGGGGGCCTCACCAGTCACCTCAGGAAAGGAAGGAATTTTAAAGATTTTTTAAAAAATAATTAAGCCAAGCTAGTTGCTACCAGACTTCAACACACAGTGATATGGAGTGTATATAGTGTTTAAGTATAGAGGAGGCCAGAGAACTCGGGGCCTCCTTTGGCATAAGGATTTTTTTGCCTTTAGGGTTAACCAAGGGTTAAAGCAAAAAAAATAGTATGCAAATGAGGCCCATAGTTCTCGGGCCTCTTCCTGCAGAGGGTACATGGTGGCTCTAGGAGCCACTATCCTAGCCTGACTGGCCCTGGAGCCTAGCTAGACCGAATCTGGAATTTTGGCGTAACTGGAAGGTATGTTGGTCAGAGGGAGGGGGGAGGAATTCAATTTATTTTGAATTAAGTAATTGTAATGTGTTTTTATTTTGTGTGTTGTTTTTCTTTCTTAACTTCACTAAACAAACTCCCTCTCAATTTGAGAGAGAGTTGCTTGAGAAAGAAGGAAGGAGCAGACGCAGGGAGGGGAGCCTTTTTGTTTGAGAAAGAGGGGCAGCCCCTCCCCCCATCCTGCTCCCCTCTTCCTTTCCTCCTCCTCCTCTCCCCTTTCTTCGCCGGCTGCCACCTCGCCCCCTCCGTCTCCTCAGTCCCCCCCGCTGTGTCCGCAGGCGTCTCGCATTTATGGCGGGCATAAAGCGAGATGCCTGGCGGACACAGAGGTGGGGATGGAGGAGGTGGGGGGTGAGGAGGAACTACGGAGGCGAAAGGCGACAGGGGTGGGTGGAGGTGTTTGCAGCCCTGGTTCCATCTCCCAGCAGCCCCAGGAGGAAACGGCAAAGAGGGGTGGGGGGTGTTCCAAGAGCCCCCTCCCCTTTGGCACGCCACAAGCCAGCCCGCAGCGGCAAGAGGATCCGCTCCGCTTCTATCGCCCCTCCTCCCCGCTCCAGAGAAGCCGGCCGGGCAAGTCTCTGCAGCCCGGTTCTGTCTCACAGCAGCCCCAGAGGAAATGGGCCAGCCCTGCTTCCCTCCCCGGACTTTTGGCAGTGAGGACAGCATCCGCTCCCTCTTCCAAGCCCGATTGCCACCTTTTGCCTCCATGGCTCTCACTCCAGCCTTCTCCGGGCTCCTCCTTGGCAGGCCTGCTGGAGCTCTGGGAGAAAGCGGAGGGAGCGGAATGCTGTCCTCTATTGCCGGAAAGTCCGGGAGGGAAGCGGGGCTGGCCCATTTCCTCCTGGGACTGCTGGGAGAGGGAACCGAGGCTTGTGGAGACTCGCTCGCAGCCGGCTCTCTGGAGTGGAGGGGGGGCGATAGAAGCAGAGTGGATCCTCTTGCCGCTGCGGTCTGGCTTGCAGAGTGCCAAAGGTGAGGGGGCCTCTTGGAACACCCCCCTCTTCGCCTTTCGCTCCCCACTCTCTCCAGCCTGCTGCCGGGGGGGGGTTGCCTCACCAGCCAGAACTTCACTGCATGTCACTGTAAAGGCCATTAACTTGGTTTAAACAAGGTTCAAATTGTCCCCATTAAAACTCAAATTACCCCCCTGTGAGCATGAGCCCCATGTGGGAACCATTGGTTTAGATAGAGGTCACCATAGATGTGTGCTAGAAGAACCCAAACTAAAAAAAGAAATTACCTTTTCTGAGGATCATACTACATACTATATTTAATACACATGTGCAGATAATATTTAGTTTGCAATTATCATACAGTACCAAAAATTGGACAGGGGCTATAATATTCTTCTACCAATTCCATTTTGTAAGGTGGGTGGAGTTTTAAAAGAGTTATCACTGTATTCATAAAAGTTCACTTTAATCCTTATTTTGGAAGGATTAATTTCACAAATAAAGTGACTTGAAAGGTTAAATATTTCCAATCTGTTCCCAACTTGACCATGCATTTAAAGCAAACAAAAAGCATATTTTTGTACTTGGTATATTTTATTTATTAAGATTTAATTTGAATTTTGGAAAACAAAAGGTGGTGAAGTTGGCATTTTCTTGCTACTGGTGACATTGTAGGAGGAGAGCCATATAACTTTAAGTTGGCAAAAAATACAATGTACTATCTCCGTGCATA
Organism: Thamnophis elegans; assembly: GCF_009769535.1. NCBI lineage: Eukaryota > Metazoa > Chordata > Lepidosauria > Squamata > Natricidae > Thamnophis > Thamnophis elegans. The sequence continues at coordinate 60,445,467 of NC_045542.1, forward strand.
ATACAGAGTTCTGACTGTCCATAAAGTGAGATATTCATGAATAATTGCATTTCCATTTGTGTAGAAACTTGGACACTACAATTAGAGAAATTCACAATCAAATTTGAACAAAGCACATTACTTCATCATCTCTAATTCTAGTGTGGGGATGCCATAAATAATTATGCAAAGTAACTGAACTACTCCAATTTGAGTACTCTGACTTAGATCTTTTGCTTTCACTCTCTATAGTGCACCGGAATGATAGTAAAATAGTGAAAAGAAACTCTATACATAGATTTTAATTTCATATTCTTCATTTACTTTCTTATTCAGTTAATTATTTTTTTATAGGTCACACTTCACTCATAAATACTCCTAAGCTGATTTATCATAAAACACAGGACAGAGTTCCATCTACACGGTAGGAGCTTCTCAATGGTGGCACTCATCTTATGGAGAAACTTGCCTTCATATGTAAGAATTCCCTCCTCCCGTGAGGTACCATTACACAGTAAATGTGGCTGAGGGAAACAGCATTGGGGGATGCTAGGGATTATGTCTAGCCTATCTTTGTCAACTATTACAATGCAAATTGATGAGTATGATTAAGTTACTCTTATTTTCCATGCATGTGTGCACAATAAGTCTCTGAACTATTAGGAACGAATCACACAGAGATCTTAGCAAAAAATAAAATAAACAATTCATAATGAAATATTTCAAATGAAAAAGAAGAAGAGAATATCTAACAACCCTCTAACAGATTTAAATCTAAGGAAGATAGAACAGGAATAAGCTTTAGAAGAGGACATATTGTCTGTAATATATATTTAGGGACTAAGAAGGTCAAAGAATCCAGCTTCTGTTGGGACAGCTCCACAACTGAGAACTTTGCTTTAAGTTGCACTGCTTCTCTTCTTCTTTTTTCAAATTGCCTTTCCAAAGAAGTCTTGGGAACATAAGCAATTTGCCCAAGGTTAAATATTTCCAATCTGTTCCCAAACTTGACTAGAGATGTCCATGCATTTAAAGCAAAAAAAGCATATTTTGTACTTGGTATAATTTTTATTTATTAAGATTTAATTTGAATTTTGGAAAACATTAGATAAACAAATGAGAATAGTAGGATTTGAAGAAGAGAGAGAGAGATGGCAACTTCTATGATTGATATTTGCTAGAAAGAAAATCCTTATTAATTTCCTGTTAGTTTAAGATTCCTTGGGATTTCTTTCATGAATAACATGTTGTTAATGTTCATCCTGCAAGTCTTTAAGAAGATGTTGGATAGCCATTTGTCTGAAATGGTATAGGGTTTCCTGCCTAGGCAGGGTGTTGGACTAGAAGATCTCCAAGGTCCCTTCCAACTCTGCTATTGTATTTTATTGTATCAACTTAATGTCTTCTAGACATTGGACTTCAACCCCAGATAATGCTCCAACCAATTCTTCAATGTAAAAGAAGCTTATTCTAGCTCTACCAATGAGGGGATTCCCTCTTCATGTTTTCTTTGGGGATTTATTTAAATATGAATAATGGTGAGTGTTGGAAAGATGGTTGCATGACAAAAACCAGGTTATTAAAACATATATGAAGAGAGGGGGTGAGGGAAGGAGAGAGAGAGAGAGAGAGAGAGAGCTCTTGTCTACCTCTAAAGACCTATCTACATACCATCCATGGGACCATCATCCACATGCACGTTTCCTTTAAAATGAATTGTGTACCATCAAGTTGAATAATAAAAAAACATAGTGGGGGGAGAGGTGAATTTCTCTGCTTAGGTTTTAAAGATCATCATTACAATAAAGAGAGTGGCGACCCTGGATTTCCTTTCAACAATATCTCTAGGTTACTGTTTGTTCAGGAAACCCAAATGAAACAGGTTTCAGTCTCATCTGGATCAGTGCTTCCTTCATTTAGCTGGCATTACACTTATCTAGAGGCAAAACAGAATGCATATATAAAATCCTGTAAATATGAAGCCAAATTTCATCTGGAAAAGCCAGTGTTGAAATATGCTGCACCGGTATATTTATGGACAGCCACATAATTCTCTGGCTCTTTTCCTAATCTCTAAATGCTTTCCAAGCTTTCACAGTCAGTCACCAACCAAAACCCCTGGAACAAACTAACAAATTGTGTTTGTACCAACCTGGTGAGGGGAGGAAGAGGGGCAAACCTTCTTGCCAGTTGCTACAAATGAATTCCAGACTTTCTTTGGAGAAGGCAGGCAGGCATTTAAGGACTAAAGGGCCTTAAATGGTTCTGGTAGACATTCTCTGGATGGTTGTTATAGGGAAGGAAAATGCATTTGGGAGGAGGTGATTTCAATTTCCAGAAATGGTTGAAGCACTGTGTAATGGGGAAAACTGACATTCTTAATTTGAATGCAATCCCATGCTATACACCTAATTAAATTAATTAACTAAAGATGTATATCTCAACCTTGGCAATTTTAGGTTGTGTGGCCCTCAACTCCTCAAATTTTGGGAATTGAAGTCTACACATCTTGAAATTGCCAAGTTTGAGTAACATTGAACCAGAGTAATGTGATGAATATTTTCTCCATTCCTGGAAACAGTCTGTCTTCAAAGGCAGCCCTATGTAAAGGGCATTGCAGTAATCTATTTGGGGGATGCCCAAGACATGAATATTGTGAATATACTTCCCAATTCACCAGGTTTGGGCACAATTGGTGCAGAAGAGAAATATAAGTATTGTTAATAAGCATACTGATGATAAAATATATCTGGATTCAGGACTGTTCAACTAAATTGAATATTCTTTTGCAATGCCTTTATAATTAGGTAATGGTAACGGTTCCCCTCACATATATGTGCTTGTCATTCCCAACTCTAGGGGGCAGTGCTCATCTCCATTTCAAAGCCAAAGAGCCAGCGCTGTCCCAAGACGTCTTCGTGGTCATGTGGCTGGCATGACTAAATGTCAAAGGTGCATGAAATCATGAAATGCTGTTATCTTCCAGCCAAAGGTGGTCCCTATTTTTCTACTTGCATTTTTACATGCTTTCAAATTGCTAGGTTGGCAAAAGCTGGGACAAGTAATGACAGTTCACTCCATTACATGGGCACTAGGGATTCGAACTGCCGACCTTTCTGATTGACAGCATCTTAGCTACTGAGCCACCACATCCCTCATTATTAGAGAATGCCTCAAATGAGGTGTTTGAATTATGAGGGAAGTATCTTTTTCCCCCAAAATCATTTAAAAAAATTCCTGTACTATATAGCCTACAGTAGGACCATCATACCTGGCTGGGAAGCAAGTTCCAAAGGACATGGCAGCAAGAGTCAGAGTTCATTCTTTATCTTTGCTGCCATCTAGAAGTCACTCAAATGTTCTCAGCTGAGACATCGTAGCTGTAGATAGGAACCTTTTCCAAACAGCCATACAAGTCTAGAAAAATCTGCAACTGCTTGAAAAATTCCAAAATTAGTGTCTTTATATGTGCTCTCAAGCATTGAAAATGACTTCTAAAAGCTGTGCTCAGCCCCTTTCTTTGTATGCCTGTGAACACCTACAGAAAAAATAAAAATAGTATCAGACTACATAAAAAGTGGCCAACTACTTCATTTATCCCTAACCTTTTTTTTATTCTCCCAGGGATACAGAGGTATCCTCTGTGTGATACCCAAAATCAAAAAGGCAACCACAATGGTATTACTGAAACTCCACCTGTAGTCATGCATTAAAAATGGACATTGCAGCTGCTGTGTTGATCTTTTAGACTGTGGATATGAATGTACAGAGGGATAAAATTGGGGGGGAAATGAACACTGGGCATTATGAAGTGGTATATAAGTCTAACTACTATTGCTACAATGCAGTCCCAAAATGGAAACTATAGCAATTGAGAAGAAACGCATGGCATCTATAGTAGGAGAACAGAAGCATTTACTATAGATTACTATAGATTACTATAGATCTTAGCTCTGAAGCATTGATCGGTTATATCTACATGATAAAACTATGCTGGATTGATTGTTACAAGGTAAAGGGCAGCATACGATACACTAACAGTGTAAACCACTAAAAGTGGCTTAAATTAATTTTAGCAAATCATTGCTAGGATGGTTTCATGTTTTGGCTTTGAAATAAGCACTGTGGCTTGCATTTAAGCCTTACTGTTTACTTTTCCCCCCTGTTATCTTTTACCGGACACATTTCCTGTGAGCAGTATAAAGCATCCTGGGCTTGAAAACTGGGGAGAGAAATGGAGCTGGGGGGGGGGGGAGTGATTGCTAAGCAACTGGTGTGAGGTTTGTGAACTTTAAATATTTTGAAAACCTTCATTAATTTATAAAATGAAACTATTTTGATGCTGTATCCCATGCAACTTTTAAAATCAATAGACATTATAACTACTATTATTTCTATTACATGTTCTATTTATGCAATCTGACTAGAAGAAACTTTGTGGCCACAGGTGAGCATACCTCTTCTTTCTTTGGTACCCACCCAGAGGTGGGATTCAAAATTTTTTACTACTGGTTCTGTGAGCGTGGCTTGGTGGGCATGGTGTGGCTTGGTGGGCATGACTTGGTGGATGTGGCAGGGGAAGTATACTGTAAAATCCTCCCCATTCCAGGGGAAGGTTACTGCAAAATCCCCAACCCTGCTGGGACTCGGGAGGCAGAGAATAGGACTAGTCAGAGGTGGTATTTACCGGTTCTCTGAACTACTCAAAATTTCCACTACCAGTTCTCCAGAACTGGTAGTGGAACCTGCTGAATACCACCAGAACCTGCTGAATACCACCTCTGTACCCATCTCTTCCTTGGATATTCTTATGTTAGACATATTTAAGAGATTTTGGCAGACTGGGTTCAGGCATCAGATCAGGGGAATGGACTTCAGTTTCTTCCCTCTGCATGATTTTGATATAATTCAATGTCAAAGTTCCATGGTTGAATGGAGCAGAGGTTATTTCGTTAATATGTGGGGCTATCTTCGAAGATCTTGAAAACATATAGAAATCTGCATACATGGCTGAGATTTCCTGGCTTCATCAGTACTTTAGCATCTTGTTTATATGGTTTACATATCACCTGTTTTAGATGGGTGTCCTGTATTTTGTGCTGGATTGTACACCAGACACATTTCAGAATTGAATTACAGACAAATGTCCGTGGTTGGATGCCCCTTTCAGTGGAATGTGGGTGGGTCACAACCCAGAAGGGAAAAGATGATCAAGGAAGGAACAAAAAATAGTGTCAAATACAGTAATCTGTAAGATCTCAAACACTTAAATTATGTGCCTTTTCCATTTGGACTGCTAGTATTTTCCATATTCTTTTCATATACTATTTTCAGACCAACATTTATATAATGTTTAAAGTATTTGTAGTAACCTGCTCACCAGTTTGTCTCTCAGTGCAGCACTAGCCGCCCGGAGTCCTTCAGGATTGGGCGGCATATAAATTTTATAAATAAAAAAATAAATAAAATAATTATCAAGGATTCTGGAATCTAGAAGAAAATAACATATTTTGGATCACTTGCTTCATGATCCTGGATATCATGATATATATATTGAATCTGATTGTGCACTGAACTAGTGCATATCATGTATTAAGGGCAAATAGTACAATAAAGATCATAGCTGAAACCAATGATGATATTCTCAATATTTCCAAATGACCAGGGTTGCCAGTAAATGGAGACACAGTGGGTATTTTACCGCTTTTATTACCCCTCCTTCTCTAGGATCATGATACCTCAATCATGAAAGTATAAAACCCTGGAATTATCACCATTCAGAAGCACCCTATATAACAAAAAGCAACATCTTGCATTTCTCTTGTAGCTATTGTCATTCAGAGACACCAAACCAATGTCATTAAAATATCTAGGATAATAATAGGCATCTTGAACACCTTTTGACATGTAACTTGAATGACATGTCCTAAAATCCTTTTGGGTTATTAAGCATATCATCTCTGTGAATTGCTCCATAAACGTTTCACATGCAAAGGTTTAATGAATATAATAATAACCTTTACCAACATTTCATTTTGAAGCTCCATTTACCTGAAATGGACTTTATCCAATAAATATTTCACAATACATTTCTCCTTTCCATCACCTTAACACCTTGCAAGGCAAATAGGAAGGTTTAATTTCCAGACAAAATGTGTATCTTTTCCAAACTGGCTTTTACTGTGTCTCATTTTATGACTACATGGTTTTCCGATTATCATGTCCTGGGGTATTTCTTCAGGAGCAGTGATAGGAAATGTCATTAAGAAGTAATGTTCCTCTGCTTTGATAATCATGTTAGTGAATACTGGAGACTTGACAGGTTATGTATCATGTGGCCTAGTGCTAATGGCTTTAATAACATATCTAGTAGCACTTTGTCAAGATTTCTCATTAATTTAAATTTTCCAATATCAAAACAAAAAGGAATGTGTGCATGCATTTGTGTGCATACACAGACTAATGGGGGTGGGTGGAGGGGGGGATTGGGAAAACCAAGATACAGGGGACATCAACTTGAAATGGGTACCGTAAATGGATCATCTCTTCTGTATCTTCTCCCTGTGATGGTATAAAACTAGATATGCTAGAAAGAGGATTGTAAAATCTTCTTGGACAGTCTCCATTATTCATCATTTATTCCAATCTCTTGATAGTTAACAATGCAATTTTCCATATGTCTACTCAGAAGTAACTCCATTGGCTGAATTCACTGTGTTAAAACATGCTTAATTTAAATGGCTTGTTGGTATAATTGGCTGAACAAGCTAAATGATTCATCTACAATGCTGAAACACAAACTATGGTTTACATATGACAACAACTAGGACATATGTCACATTAAGGTGTCTTGAACCTGCAAGATTTGTGAATATAGTCAGTTCAACAGGATTTGCTTGAAAGTATGTACAAGATTAAAATGCAAGGTTGTGTAGGACTTCAGCTTTTAAGCTCTCTTGTTCCCTAAACATGACAATCCTATCCTTCCTATGCTTAGTGATGCTTAATATAACTGATCAACTTCATCCTTAATGAATGTGTCAAAAACGTATGATAGAACAAAACATATTTCATAAGAATCATACAAAAATTACATTTAAATATTATTTATATAGATACATCTCTCCTCACACACTCACACACATACACACACACACACACACACACACACCCTTCTTAGCCCTATGTATGGTATAGCAATAGCAATAGCAGTTAGACTTATATACCGCTTCATAGGGCTTTCAGCCCTCTCTAAGCAGTTTACAGAGTCAGCATATCACCCCCACAATCTGGGTCCTCATTTTACCCACCTCGGAAGGATGGAGGGCTGAGTCAACCTTGAGCCGGTGAGATTTGAACTGCCGAATTGCAGATAACAGTCAGCTGAAGTGGCCTGCAGTTCTGCACTCTACCCACTGCGCCACCTCGGCTCTATGTCTCTTCCCCAGTCTTCAGTCCCTATCAGAGGTCTGGAGTTTCATGGTTCTGTGCAGTATTTAAGTAATGCTACACTCTTCTGGACAGAGAGCTTTGACGTTTTTCCTGAGAACTGTTGGAACCATTCTCTCAGCTTAGGAGTCATAGCCCAAGTGCTCCTACCATCATTGGGCCCAGTTTTGCATTTACTTTCTATGTCCTCTCTAGTTTCCTCCTTCAGGTCCTAGTACTTTTCCAGAGTCTAACACTCTTCTTTCTGATGTTGCAGTCACTTGACATCTATCACCACCACTGTCTTCTGATCCTTGTCTACTAACCATAATGTTTGGTTGATTGGCCACTGCCTGCTGTCTGCCTGGATCTGGAAGTTCCACAGGATCTTAGCCTCTAGCCCATACACTGTGCAGAGTATCTGATGATATGTTGACATAAATTTTGTTCTTCCCATAGAACCTGCTTATCCTAGTTGGTGGTAAGTAGATCCTTGTTTCCTTATCATGGTTCCCATATGACTGTAAGATACCATGGTACTTGCAACTGGTATGTATGTCTGTTCTGTGTAACAGACTGGTAGTTTTACCCCATCAATTTTAACAACTTTCCTTCTCTTGAACACCATCTGCCCTACTTCTTAAGGCCAAATGACATCTCAATGTCCTCATTGTAGATTTGTGTTAGGTAGATCAGAGAATCAATGTCTCTTTCACTCTTAGCATACAACTTGATGTCATCCATGCAGAGGAGGTGGCTGATCGTAGTTCCATACTTGAACCTGTGGGTATGTCTGTGCTCTGTGGGTCTCTGTGGGTCTCTGTGGGTCTCTGTGTGCTTCTATGAATATGAATAGAATAGAATAGAATACTCTTCCCCTTGTTTCTGTCTTTCTGCCTTTCTTCTAGAAAATTATATTTCAGGATTGCTTCTTTATTCTGGTACAATTCTAGCACACAAAATTAGAAAAGGGAAAAATACTATTTTGAAAAGAATTCAGCAGTGTCCACTGCTGAATATTGTCTGTTAAGAAAATTGGCAAAAGAGGCACTTTTATGGTTTACTGCACTTTTGGGTAAATGAAGAATTTAAAAAGAAATCGGCTATAATGGTTCACAAAACACACATACAATGTTTTTAATAGAAACTTCTTTTAATCTACATGGGGAAAAATTGATTTTGTGCCCAGTTCAATTCTTTAATAAGGTGGCCTATCAGTATCAAACATTCCAAATAGTATGACTTGTAGCAGTCATGAAGCAGTTATAACCCTAAGATTTGTGTCTAGGAATAGCTTTGAGCCCATTGTCAGTCTTCTGGAACAAATGTTCCATATGTTCCTGGTCCTCAGGTTTCCTTCAATCTCCTCTGCCTATTTCTACATAAGTAGAGCTATATAGCCCAAGACAATCCCACCAGGCTACGGATTTGAAACCATCTGTCAATCTCATTACTACACCAGCACTAAGAGAAAATTACATCACAGCAAGAGGATATACTTGGCTATCTTTTTACATGAAAACCAAGAACTTAGGCAGGAATATAATGGGAGCTTTGTTCAGCAGGTATTAGGGTCAACGAAGCGCATCCATAGTTGGTGGAGGAGCAATTGCGGCTGCACATGGCATGGGTGAGTTTCCAAAGGAATGCATCAGAAAAATGGAGACACTGAGAAAAGTCAATGTTGCAGATTTTCTGATGCGTCTGGGATTAAATCAAGCATTCAAAATGTGAAATAGTTCATGTTATGTCATTGGAAATTACTTTATGTTGCCCATCAATTCATAATTTCTGGTCCTGTTTAGAATTTTGCTTTCTGTTCAGTCATCAGGCTAACTTCCGAAAGCAGCTTTAGATGATTATCTTTACAGAAGGAAAGAGGCTAGGTTTTCATTACATTAATTTTGAGTTACTTTTGCTATTATTATTTATATTTTATTTATGCCTCTAATCCCATTGTGATTTTTCCAGTGAGAAGTGCTGAGATGCAACCCTCAAGATTATGTGCCTCCTTCTTAGGCTATCTCTTAGGGGATGTATGCAAGGAGGATGCATGCAGAGAGGAAGGAAGATGACCTTGATGGGGATATGCAGGGACTGCTAAAGGCTGAACTGTTTTTAAAGACAAATTAACATTCTGGGGAGGCTTAGGCAGCTATTTGCCCAATTCACTGAACTATAATAAGAAAGTAGTATAGCACAATCAGATTTGCAAGATCCTGTTATTATAGCCAATTTCACAAGAGGTAGTTTTAGCCTTCCTGTGAAGTTGATTTCCTGGTTTGGTCTACCTAGTGGAGTTGCCAATATATGAATTTTATCACAACCAGCAAAGGAAAGATTTTTTTTCTTTGCTACACAGCATGATCCCAACAGAAATCAAGCCACTCTCAATCACTGAGTTTGATTGAGATGACAGGCTCCTCTTAAAGCTTTGCTCCTGGTATTTGGGAACACTTTCACATACCTGATTTCTGCATATTGTTTGCCTGCCTGCCTGCCTGCCTGCCTGCCTGCCTGCCTGCCTGCCTGCCTGCCTGCCTGCCTGCCTGCCAGTCATCTTCTTTAGGATAGAAAAAAGGAGCTCAGAGTTTGGCTACACCAAATTATCAGTGATTATATTTCTTTTATGTGCTGCTGTTTCTTGTAATTTTTTGAGGTGTAGTTTTGTGTTCTGACTCTCCCCCCTCCATACGGTGAGTCACGCCGACACAAGGTTATTGTTAGCCAATTTATTCACAGTAATTACTCAGACAAGACTTTTGGAAGCAACCCAGACTCCCACAGATAAGAAATACACACAAGAGCTTCTCCAGCTTTAGTAAAATGGTTGTGTCCTGCAAAAGGTCTCCTCCCAAAGTCTCTTCTTATATCTCTCTTGGGAGGAGCCTAATCACAACCACCAGGGCCGGATTATCTTCTAAGTCTCCGTAATTGCTGCCGGTACTTATCCGCTCGTCTCTGCCTGGCGTCCGGGACCAACTCCCTTTGCTCCTTCCGACTGCCCCAGGGCCTGACATCAGGGACATACTCCCTTTGGCTTTCACCGCTGCTCCATGTCTCAGGCACCTCCTGGTGGCCAACCAGCCTCTCTGGTCCCTGCTCGGAGTCTGAACCCTGCCCAGGGTCCTCCACATCGTCCAGAGCTGACTCATAGGGTCTTTCGCTATCAGAGTCGGTCGCAGTTCCAACGGCTCCTGCTGGGCCACAAGAGTTTTGTATTTCCAAGAAATGAATGTGACAACACCATACAACTGGAGTCACATCCTACAACTAAAAGACATGTAGGAAAATTTTGTTTAGCTAAACTTCCTTGATTAATAGAGGAGTTAATGCCTTCCTGTTGGGTCCATCATCCAATGCCTAGAATAATACTTCTGGGTAAGTGTAACTACTGGTCACAAATTAATGAACAAGTATTTGATGTGCTTGGAGACTCCATTTCCACATAGTTATATCCTCAGACATAGTGTTAACTGTAATAAAATAGGATGGGGAGTGACTGTTCCATCCATCTTTCCATCTATCTATCAATCCTCTACCAACAGAAAAGAATATTTGTAGCTCAGGGTTAAACTGTCCTGGTGCACTGATGATGTTACCTAGTTTGGTAATGAAATGTCTGCAAGAAAGTCCAGAGATCACCAGGATCCCACATCTATCCTCTAACTTTGTGAGGCAGATTACCAAGTTTAAATTCTCTAGGAATAAGCAGGTACAGTAGAAAGATGAATCAGCCATAAGCAAACCAAAATGCCAAAGAGCATTTGATTAGATTTTTGTTGGATGATTCCCTTTTGCCAAGGTTCAGAGGCAAAAAATAGCCCATTAGAGAGATTATTATTGTCAGCATTTAAATAGTGGGTGAAAAAACCTATTGGCTAAAAAAGAAACTGGCAGAAGAAATGGCTTTGTTGCAGGAAATGGAATAATTTTCCAACTACTCAGAAAAGACTTCAAACATGCTAAGTCACTAGGGCATAATAACACTGGCCTTCAACATTTTGTTTTGCTCCAAATGAAAATCCAAAATTACGGTATGTTGTCTTTCAATGTTTATAATATAACATTGGCTGTACATCCTCAACTCTATCATTGAGTGATAACCATTTCCTGAACTAAAAAGGTAGGATTAGCTATAGCTTTATGAACAACTCCATATATGTATATTAATTGTTTATTTGTTTTGCTGCTTTTGAGACATTATTGATTCTTGGACTTATCTCTGTAGTATGACGTGATTTTCAGAAATGGTTTACCTTCTCCTTCTTACTAGGACCAAGAGAGAGATTTTTGTGCCTAAGGCAGAGCTAGAATTCCTGGCTTCTAGATTTATGCCTTAGTGACTACACCAAACTGGTGCCCATACATCATATTATGTATACAAATAAATGGATATGAGTCCCCAATCACAAGTCAATATATCCAATTTTGGGGAATGCATTATTTTATTTTAAAAATTGTAAATGATTTATAAATTATTTCATAAATGAGGGAGAGACCCAACCTAGAAGTAAGAAGAAATTTCCTGACAGCTACAACAATTAATAAGTTGAACAGCTTGCCTTCGGAAGTTGTGGGTAATCCAACACTAGAGGTTTTTAAGAAGAAATTAGAGAGCAACTTATCCAGAATGGTATAGGGTCTCCTGCTTGATCGGGGTTGGACTAGAAGACGTCCAGGTTGCCTTCCAACTCTGTTATTTTGTTATTTTTTTTGCCACATATGATTTTATTCAATAAAAACTTTGTTAAGAACTTGGAAAGTATGTGTGAATTTTACACTGCTACAAACTGTTACAGAAAGTAACTAAAGGAAATTCTCAATCATCTGCACTAGCCAAATACAATAAATATAGCTATTCGCAGTCTTGATAGTACAGAATTGTATCAGCCAAGTTGTTAAAGATAATGACATTCTTTGTATCTCATTAATGAGAAAATTACAAATTTTAGAAAGTCCTTATCCCCCAAAGAAAAAACAATCCATATGTTCATCTATCCCCAAGTATTTTTTACTCTAAGCCAACCTTATCAGAGAGAGCATACCAGTGGCTAAGTTAACAATTTACAATGTGAAGACATGCCATGCCAACAGGCTGGATATTTACTGCATTAATTCACTTTCTATACAGCATCATTAGTACATATGGCATTTCAAAACAGAATACCAGGCTGATATTTAACTGTGCAGGTGCTGGAGTATTTTGTTTGTGGTCCGCCAGTGGCCTGCAGAGCTGGCAGCAGAGTCAGACAGTGAGAAGGCTGGGGAGGAACTTGGGCGTGTCCTGGAGCCTGGGAAAAGTCAGACAAGGGCTCAGCTTAGGAGGCAGAGAGTGGGCCAGGGCCATCTGGGAATTACGTGCTGCCTCTGGAGCCTCGAGAGTCTGACATCAGCAAGGCAGAGGAACAGGGGGATCCTCTTCCCAGTACACACTTGAAGGTAACAACTTATAAAATAATGATACAGTGCTCATGGATATGAGTAAAAAGTAAATGTTATACACAAAAGATAACCCATGTGTGAGATAATTTTACAAGTTGCAGAAGCGCCATATCAGTTTTAGACTTTTCACACTAAAATAATTTTTTTGGTGGCAAGGATGTTATAGAATAACAAGCCCAGTTTCTCCTATGTGACCTCAATCAGACATGGCTGCTTTTGGTAGTGGTGTAGTACAACTATAAGCTAACTATTGGCTTTGTGGATAAAACCAGTTTAACAATGATCTGTTGTGATAGGCCAAGCAACAGATGTGAAAGCTAAACAAATTTATCTGCAGTTGGTCTTGGAAAGCAATTGGATCCATTAATCTCTAGACATATGATTCTGTACTGGTTCCCTTTCTGTCCACTACTGGTATTACTCTATTGCGATCTGCAGTTGGTTGACTGAGACAGAGATGGAATGTGGACAAAATTCACAATTGTATTTTCCACTGAAACTAACTCTTTTCTGTTATTCTAATTTATGATTGTATTAAAGTGAAATAAGGCATCGCTGAAAAGATATATTATTCCTGATGTTCAGTTTTACCCTGAGTGAGTGTTGCTGGACAATCACTGGCTTGTCATTTGACTAAGAACAATTCAGTGCTCTCTATTTTCAACCACATATTCGATTTTTCAAATAATTTACAGTGTAATGTTCTAGGAAGATGATTTCCAGAATGATAATTCCAACTTGATTATAACCTGAACATGTCATCACACCATGAAAAATTGATAGGTCTCTAGATGATCCTGAATTCTATTAAATCCCCTCTTTACTTAATCACTGGACAAGAATAAAATAAGGGTAAATGGAAAGAAAACCATCCCGTAACATGGTATCTAATGTTTTAAAAAAGGAGATCAAACATGTTTTTCAAATTGTTAATCTGTTCTTCTGTTTTCTTTTCAGTTGCATATTCTAATTCCAAATGGTACCTTGGGGATATCTGCAGAAAAACATGCATACCTCATATTAAAGTAAACCCTCTGGCTCTAATTCATACCAGAAAAAGTGAAGCATTTGGAAAAACTCACACGTATGCACACTAATAGAAATAGGAGGCATTTGATGTTCTGTTTTATTATGTTTATCTATCTCTCTTGTTTTACCCAGCCTATCTCCTGCTGGTTCACTTGCTTGAATACAACATTGTCACCAATGGTTTATGTACTAAAAATCAGCAACACTTCTCTTTGGTAAAAAGAAAAATCCAATCCAAAATTCCGCCATTCTTTAATAACTTCTACCAAATCTTGATGCTTAGTATCCCAGAAATACTAAGAAACCTTATTTGCAAGATCTTTTTTTAAATAATAAAAATAGTGAGGTCTTGTGAGGGAAAAGGGAGTAAAAAAATTTGGATCCTAGTTTGAAATTTCAGAATTCAAGTATAAAAACACACATGTGAAGACCAGGTGGCAGGGGTGCATGTGCTTGCTGGAAACCAGAAGAGCAGTCATCTGGTGCAAATGTGCGCATCAGGAAGATGAACTTCCAGTTTCCAGCGCATGCATACACACCGGCCACCTGGTGTTCTGGTTTCTGGCATGCATGCACACACAAAGACCAGCTGGCTGGTGTGCATGCACATGCCAAAAACTGGAAGAGCAGCTGCCCGGCATGCGCATGCACTCCAGGCAGCTGCTGCTGGTGTCCAGCATTTCTATGCATGTGAAGACTAGCTGGCCAGGTGCTGGAACTCAGAAGAGCAATGGGCAATGGCTCGCATGTCCGGAGAGATGGCTCTGCATGCCACTTCCAGCACGTGTGCCTTGGGTTTGCCATCACAGGTATAGAGTCTGCTGCTTGAGCAGGGGGTTGGACTAGAAGACTTTCAAGGTCCTATCCAATTCTGTTATTCAGTTATTCTGTTAATTACATGCCACATGAAATTACCATTAGGAATCATGATTTCATGACATACCATGAAACAGTCCATCTGAATTCAATCATAACACAAAATGTCCTGGTTAAGTCTACCTGATTCAAAGATAAATTGCCACATACAAATATAGGGAGGCTTCATTTGAAATGTTCATGTTCTAGCACTGATTCAGGTCTGAGCTTCATTATTCAGGACTGGCAGTGATGATGTCACCTAGTTTGGTGACATCAAGGACTCTTCATTTTAACCCTGAGTTACAAATATTCTCCTTTATTGGTCTTCAAGTTTGCTTCACAATTAAATTTAGGAGGAATTTTTTTTTTGATAGAGACAAGCTGTCCTTTCTCAAGTTCCTTTCATATTTTCCTCCTGATGGTTATAATTATAAGGGGTCCTGGGTGTTCTCTGGGTTTAGCTATTTTCTTGCAGATGTTTCGTTACCCAAACTAGGTAACATTCTTAGTTTGGGTAATGAAACATCTGCAACAAAACAACCAAGCTCAGAGAGCACCAAGGACCCCTCATTTCAATCCCAAACTACAAATATTCTCCAGTATTTTTTTTCTGGTGTTGGGCCAGTAATGTACTGAGCAGCACTGACAGCACATTGTCTCACTAATCCAAATAAATTCCAAGCAGATTTGAAAGGGGGGGGGGAATCACCTCAATCCTCAGAAAGTAATTATTTGTTCCTGTAATAATACTGTCTCAATATATGAGTGTGTGTGTGTGTGTATGTGTGTGTGTGTGCTTGTGTGTCTGTGTCTGTGTCTGTGTCTGTGTGTGTGTTTCATTTCTTGGGATCTTTGATGGACCCATGGCAGGATTTAATATCCCCCTCAGCACATTGAAAATAGGAATAGGAATAGCACTTAGACTTACATGCCACTTCACAGTGCTTTACAGACCCCTCTAAGCAGTTTTACAGAGTCAGCAAATTGCCCCCAACAATCTGGGTCCTCATTTTACCCACCTCAGAAGGATGGAAGGCTAAGTCAACACTGAGCCTGGTGAGATTGGATCTGCCGAATTGCAGGTAATCGGCAGTCAGCAGAAGTAGCCTGCAATACTGAACTTAACCCCTGTGCCACCGTGGCTCTTCTAATAATGTGTACACTGGGATGATACCATGTGGATAAAACTGTTTTAGCTAATAGAAATTATCCTGCAATAATGGTGTCAATAGTAATCCTACTCAGGAAAACAGTATGACAATGAGAGCATTAAATAGCATTGGGGCCCATTCACACAGTAGTGACAGCATGCTGAATTGTGGTCAGTGTCTGGTTTATGTGTCAATTTAGTAATTGCATTTCTCTACAGCAGTAGAAAACATGCTGTATTTTGGTCTCCCTTTCTCTTCTAAAGCCTGCGTTCCACAGTCACGCTAGTCTGATATCTTATTCACAAATTAGGGCATCTTCAAACTGGACAATTCACATTTGCATCTCCACTAGTCTCACAGCTGCTGTGGTGTTTTAGTCAATCAGGGATCCTGCAACCAAAGTCAAGAAAGGGAGTCACATTTAGTCAAGATGAAATTTTAAAAGAGCATTTTAGTAAAGGGTCTTTCATTCACTGCTTTGTCATTTGGAAAATATTGAAAGATACGTCTTGGAATCTTGTGATACGCTGTGCTGTCCAACCTTGAAATCTGATCAAGCAGTTATACAAAGAAATGAGCAACAGTAACAATAAAAGCACATCTTTCCAGCTACATGATTCACAACTCCTTTGCATAAAACTGATGAGAAAGTCACAAGCTGCCTGAAAAGTTTTGTTTCTACCTCTGTTCCATCCCTACAGTTTGCTTAACAAATAAGTATTCTTTGCAAAATCATAGAAAGGGAAAAAATTGCCAGCTGGTTTCTAGGAGGCAGGCATTCCACAGAACAAGAATTGTCTAGGTTGTGAATGCCCTGGTTAAAAAGCATAGTGGGAAAACTCTGATTTAAACCAGCTTGAGGAGAAAAGATCAATCATTTGTAGAAAGGTCAGGAATAACTAATAAATAAAGTATCCATGTTTAAACCGTCATCTTCTGATTATATTAATCTTGAATAGAATCTTTAAATTCACACTTTTAGCCCTCAGAGACTACAGAGAATAGGCCATACAAGTGGGATTAAGATACTGTATATTAATGCTGTAATACATCCTTGGCTAACTGATCTTACATTTTTTAGCTTCTGTGGTTAGGGTGCTGACAAGACACTCTTGTCTTTTTCCAGAATAAAATAAAAATCTAAGAACTGATTTTTATTCTATTCCACACTCTAATTCCATTTTCTTTTTTTTAAAAAAAATAGCACTGTGGAATGTTTGAAAGAAATTATTGCAAAGGAGGATTGGAGTCTATATGTTGGTAGAAGAGGCGCATTGGAATGAGAAGCCAAGAACAGAAAGGTCCAACTTGAAAAAGAGCCCATTTTAACTGGTAGGTGTGGGAAAAAAGAACCCCACCCCAAATATTCCTTTTCCCCTGGTGTTTCTCTATGGGAGAGACAGCTTGATAACTCCTTTATTTAAGCCCTGCCCCCTTTTTCCCAATCATATGATTTAGACAAAAACTATTTTTATGGGCTTGAAAAATGTCCAGAAACCACATTCTGCATACTTTCCCTAACTTAGTGATTGTTATTCAACATTTTGTGGTTATTGATGTAATCTTGGGTGGTTTAGAGTGTTTTAGAAAGACCTTTAAAATGTTCTTTGTACTGTGTCCCAGGATGTCCTGAACATAATAATGGTCTTGGACTAATAAATATGTGGTTGTTCTGGAGAATCTTAAAGATATATTAGCTAAGATCACTTAGCATGCCTGACCTAATCAAGACAGTCATTTGCATGCTGCCTAATAAACTAAACTTTGTGACAAATTGCCTTTGTATGTGCACTCATTTCGAAGAGTTGTTAACTGGAAAAAAGCATGATGAAAAACCAACTGTGGTTTTGTAGTTTGTGAATTGGAAAGTTAATATGCAAATTCTACCAACATTATTCTCTCCTCTATATTTAGTCCCTAGCACCTCTAAAAAAATTTTAAAAAGGGTTGGGGCAAAATTTCATTCCTTAATGTCTTTAAAAAATGAGAACTTACTATAAAGTTCACATTTCCTTCTAAATGCATGGAAGGCAACTGAGATTTGAACATTTGAATGTGTAAGCAAGAAAATTGGAGGTGAGTAACTCTTCAACTTTATATAGTGATGACTTTCTCAGCCTCCCTGTCCTCTTTTCAACCTCTTCCCTTTTCCTTTGTGAATTTGTTTTACATTTTGCTTCTCCTATTCATAGTACCAAACCATCTCAACACACTTTCTTACCCAATACTTTTTTTGCATTCAATCCACTTACTCAGTATCCATTCATATTTGCCCTATCATCTATTTTATTATCTTTACATCTTAAGTTCCCCATTCTGATTAAATTCAGCCTACTTTTGTTTCTATTAATATGCCCAATTTCATTTCCATATACCTATTGTTCTATAGCTACATAAATAGAAATGTTTTGTTCTGTCCACAAACATTCATTTTCTCAGCAAATATGCAGCACCACTTAGTACCTTTTCTGCCATCATTTGCTCATCTTCAAATCTCTTTTCCACTTCCCCATGTTTAATAACATATAGCAGGGTGCACAAATTTTCTACATGTAGGTTGTTTGCCACTTATACAAAACTTGCAATTCTTCACTCATTCCCTTAACAAACACCTTGATTTTGTAAGTGTTCAGCTCTCTATGTATAGCATACAATATATCTAACATTTATTGCAAATCCTTAGCATCCTCTGCCAACCACATGGCATAAACTGCAAACAAAAATCTGCATCCGTTGAATTCCTAACCAATACACCTGTAACATTGTCAGAAACATTTGTTTATACAAGTGTTCACAGGTTCTTTGAACACCAAACCAGCAGCCATACCCAGAATCTCCAGGACTTTTCATTAAAACTATAAAAACAATACTGTGGTTCGCAATCTCAGGTACAAAAGAGGCAGATCTAGTTTTGCAAGATTGCCTTACTTTCTTCCATCAGGCTGAGTCCATCTCCTTTCACCCGTGGATGCCACTGAACTACACTGAATCACAGATTATTCTTTCATTTCCAGTTTCACTGTTCAATCATTCGCTAGCATTCATTTATTTTCACATGTGCTTTACTTCCTTTATACAATATACTGGTACTTTTATCACATTCAGTACCTACCCTTCACTATTTATGTAAGCATTGCATAATTCCAGCCTATTCATTTTATCATGTGTGTTCCGCAAATCAACACACTTCCAATAAACTCCTAATTCACTGTCATGCGTTTCCCAAGATTCTGATGAACAGCAACAATTGAGTCCAGCAGTTCCAATCTCAGCCACTTCAAGACATTTGACGTCAGTTCCCAGAATCCCCACAGTGAGCATGCTCACTGGGGGAATTCTGCAAGTTGAAGACTCACATCCTAAAGTGCTGAGATTGAAAAACACTGATGTCGACTTGTACCCTTTGCCTGTAACAAAGTTGCATTGCAGTTTGCTTATTGTTGGGTCTCACATTGTTTTGATCAGAAACAGTGAAATCCTTTCCTGGGCATTAATCACTCTGTAATAAAGGTAACAGTAAAGGTTTTACCCCATCTAGTTATGTTCCACTCTATGGGGTGGTGCTCATCTCCCATTTCTTAGCCAGGGCACCAACATTGTCCAGAGATATTTCCGTGGTCATGTGGCCAGCATGGCTAAATGCCAAAGTGACATGAATGCTGTTCCCTTTCATGTCAAAGTGGTACCTATTTATCTACTCAACACTCTCATGCTTTTGAACTGCTAAGTTGCAGGAGCTGGGGCAAGTAACAGGAGCTCACCCTGTCAAGTGACGTAACACTTGGGTCTCAAACCTGGGCTATCAGTTTCTGGCAGAGAAACTCAATATGTTTAACCACTAAACCATTGCATCTCTCACCCTGTAATGCTTACATTGATTCTCAATACTTTTCCTTTTGTACAGGAAGAAAGTAATAACCACAAACCAGCATTCTCCCTATTACTTGTACTGTGTTCATATTTTTTAAAAGAGTTATTCAGCCACTCAGGACAAATGACACCTATATTTTACTAGTTCTCCTGTTAGTCAGTTGATGCTTTCAGCCTCAACTATTTTTCAACATACTCACAACATTTATAACTTACTCTTTTTTATTTTGTATTTTAAAATGGGCACTTACATTTATAACATTCATTTCAACTCTATTCAGTCGCATATAAATCTCTAAAATGTTCCTTCCAACATTCCTTCAACTCAATGTCATCCCAAATGCTATTACTTTTAATTTCATTTACTCTTCTGGAGGCTTTCCCTGCTCCCTCTTCCAAAACATTTTATTTCCCTCAAAATCATTCTGGATTTTCTCTGCCTCTTTTGCTGTTAACTACTACTTCTCTTTAGCTACATTCTTTGTGATTTGCTTTTCCCCCACACCTTATCCTGGTGTCTCATTATCTTTTAGAGAATTCTCTTATACGCATTTCTTTTTATTCACTGCTTTTTTCAATTCACAATTGCACCAAACATCTTCATAGAGTTCATTAGCATAACTCCACATACTTCAGTGGCAGTCTGTAATTTAATAATTTTTCATTGTGTCCCAGACAGCTTCCATATCCTTTTTTTTTTTTAAGATCCATTTTTGGATCTTTGTCTTGGTAGGTTTAATCAATCTTTTTAAAAAAAAAATACAATTTCATTGAATATAGTTTTAAAACAAGATAAAAAAAATATAAGTTAGAAAAAACAAAGAAAATAAATAGTAAATAAGAAAGAAAATAGAAAAATAAAAATACAAGAGGAGGAGGAGGAATTTATAAGGAATTGACTTCCAATATCAGTTATACTGTACATGCATTTATGTTTTACTTTCTCTCTTAATGTTTCATCATAATTTCCTTTTTTAACATAAGCTACCCTTTCTAATCTTGAAACTCATAAATCAAGGTCCCTTTTTTAAAGGATTTTTTTTAAGCAAAATGGCTGAAAAGGGTCTCCAGTCATTGCTAATGCTAATGTAGATGTTGATCTTTCTCTACTCAAGTAAGTTGTATTAACCTGGGAAACTCTTTAATTTCATACATGAGTAATGGAAGAGTACAGATGTGCTGTATATTGGAGCCCCTTCACCTTCAGCAGCATCTACGTCAGAGGTGGGCAATTAATTTTCCCAAGGGACCATATTGTTAGTCCCAATTGTGATCACCAAAGAAGAACTTCCTGTATTTGCTCAATCTTTCATCATAAACATATCAATCATGCTATTATATTTATACCATGCCAACATACATATTTTCTTCTGTTTCAAACAGATATTCAAAACAAACCTTTTCATCAGTCACCGTTCTCATACATTTGGGTCTCCAAATTTTGTGTGATTTTTGAAAGCCACAGATGTTCCCAGTTGTAGGCAGCTACATCAGCTTAGAAGTCAAATATGTACAAGATAACAGGTATAAGTGTAAACATGGACATGAACAAAGGAAATGAGTACAAATAAATGGGGACAGTAGGACAGGGATGGTAGCCACATGTCTGGGGTTAAAAAGTTCCACGATTACCTTTACGCTCTTCACTGACCACAAGCCTCTCCTTGGGCTTCTGGCCGGTGATAGGCCGACCCCTCCCATCCTGTCCCCCAGGATGACTCGCTGGATGGAATTCCTAGCCGCGTATTCCTACGCACTGTGCTACTGTCCGGGCAAGCACCTAGGGCATGCTGATGCCCTTAGCTGCTGCCCTCTTCCCTGCTCTGACCCCCCAGCCGGTTCCCTGCCTTTCCGTCCTCTCCATCGCAGAGCTGGACCTTCCCTTGACAGCCTCTGACGTGGCTACACACTCGCACACTGACCCTGTCCTTTCCCAAATCATGGCATGGGTCCTGAGGGGCTGGCCTACAGGGGGCGTCCCTCCAGACTGCTGCCCTTTTAAAATGCATCAGTTGGAGCTGTCACTCCACTGCGGTTGCCTTCTCTGGGGCGACCGCGTGGTCATCCCTTCAGCCCTCCGCCACCAGGTCCTCCAGCAGCTCCATGCCGATCACCCCGGGGTCGCGCGCATGAAGGCGCTGGTCTGGAGCTACGTATGGTGGCCCTGCCTGGACGCTGACATCGAGGCCTGGGTTGGCAGATGTGACCCATGCCAGATGTCCCTCCCATCTCCCCCCCTCCTCCTCCTCCCAGGAGTGGGAGATGCCCCGCGGGCCCTTGTCCCGCCTTCACCTTGACTTCGTGGGTCCCTTCCACGGCCAGGTATTCCTGGTGGCTGTGGATGCCTACTCACGCTGGGTGGAAACTAGTCCTCATGTGCTCCACAACAGCCGAGAGTACGGTGCGGGCTCTGCGATGCTTGTTCGCTACCCATGGGTTGCCGGACACAGTGGTGTCCGACAATGGCCCGCAATTCGCATCCGCAGTCTTCAGTCCTACCTGGCTGCCCAAGGAATCCGCCATGCCCCAGTCACCCCTTACCATCCGGCCAGCAATGGCCGGACGGAGAGGGCGGTCCGGTCGGCCAAGGAGGCTTTGGGCCGCATGGACCGTGGCAAACTGGCAGGCAAGGGTGGATACTTACCTACTGGCACAGCACTCCACACCTTGCCCACTCACACGGCAAAGCCCCTCGGAGCTGCTGATGGATCGTCCGCCTGCGGACCACCCTGGATAGACTACACCCCCTCTATTCAGGACTTCAGCCTAGCAACCTGGGGCATCCCTCCCGTTTCCTTCTCTCCCGGGGACTTGGTCTGGGCACATAATTACTCTGGGGACCCTCGGTGGGTGCCTGCCACCGTCACCGAGGTAACCGGACCCGTCTCCTACAGGTCCACCTATCCGATGGCAGTGAGTGGTGGCGCCACCTGGATCAACTAAGGCGCCGCCACCCCCTGGAGGTTCCAGCTCAACCCGACATGCAGAGGCCGGCCACCGACGCCTCGCAGCCGGCCCCGGACCTGCAACAGTTTGATCGCACCTCCGCTGGCCTTCCCAGATTCAGGCCAGCCTGCCCGGGCCGCCAGGTCGCTTCCGCCCCCGGCCCAGCCTCCTGCAGCCTCTCAATCTGGCCCCACTTTTCCCTCTTCTGCCCAGTAGGCCTACCATTCACAGGCCTTGCCCACCCCCTGGCCACCTACCGGCCGTTCAAAATCCACCGCCACTCCCAGCCATGCCCCCTCCACCCGGCCTACCTCCTCCTTGGATGCCACCTCCTCCACTAGGCCGCAGCGGTGACGTCACCCGGAGCTCCACTCCCGCAGGGAGGAGCTCTCATGGGGACGTCCTTACCCCTCCAGCGCTGCCTCTCCCAACTGTGGTGTTCTGGGCGTGTCCGCCATCCCCCCTCCTACCTGCGCGACTACGCATGCGCCATTACTGACAAATGCGCCCTCGCTGGGGGGAAGGAGTGTTGAATCCCAAGTAAGTCCTCGGACTTACGAATGACAGCTCGGCAACAGCCAGGGCACGCCTTAGCCAATCAGGCGCGACCTGCAAGTTGCTGGGCTGTCATACGCACGGCTATTGGTTCTCCTGTCTGACAGCTCTATATAAAAAGCTGTCAGACAGAGGAAGGGTGCTGGTCTACTCCTGTTGTTTGTTCTTGCCTGTAATAAACTTGTTATACTTACGGTTACCTCAGACGCCTCCCGCCTGGTTCTTTCCGAGGATCTAACAGAAATGAGTACAAATAAATGGAGACAGTAGGACAGGGATGGTAGCCACGCTGGTGCGCTTATGCATGCCCCCTTTATGGACCTCTTAGGAATGTGTGAGGTCAACAGGAGACAGTTTGAGGTTAAAGTTATGGGGGGTTTGAGGATGTAACAATGGAGTGAGGTAGAGCATTCCAAGCATTTACCACTCTGTTGCTGAAGCCGTATTTTCTGCAATCGAGTTTGGAGCCGTTTACCTTGAGTTTGTATCTATTGTTTGCTCACGTATTATTGAGGTTGAAGCTGAAGTAGTCATTGACAGGTAGGACATTGTAGCAGACAATTGTGTGTACTATGCTTAGGTCAGACCATAGGTGGCATAGTTCTGGGTTGTCCAAGCCCAAATTTCAAGCCTGGTGGCATAAAGGATTCTGATTGAAAGGGGCTAAATAGAAGTGTAACATTGGTCTCTCTCATCCATAATGATTACATTGGCTGTGTGGATCAAAGATGCCACTCACTAATAGGCATCTTGTTGTGTTCATCATAATAAACCCAGCTCTTTAGGACCTCATTGCTTGTCTTCTTGTGAAAGGGTGGAAGTTAACTTAGCTACTGTATACGAAATGGTGCCCAGGGACACATTTGGTCTTCATTAACAAGAGCTCAGTAGCTATTTTGTCATGTTTTCTTGTTTGTCATAAAAATAAATACACTTTAATAGATGGTCTAACTGAGCAGGCTTTGGCAACAAAATGGACTGTGCCCTATTATATCTGTGATGTGTGTAATTTAAAGCAAGGCAAGAATATTAAAACATTTCCATTTTGTTCATGAGAGAAAATGACAAGATTTAGATTCTGATTGCAATGGAATGAAAAAAACAGGACATTTTCAGAGAGTGCTTTAAATCATGCATTCCATTATATGGAGTTCAGGCTATAAATGGTCTATTTCAGGATAATTAATCATGTTGGGGTATTTTTTTTCCAGATCCAAAGTTTGCATTTGACTAAAAAAAAAATGTTTTATGAGGAAAGGAGATGCTTAAGCACCTTAATAGATTGTACAAGGGCCAGAAAGGAATTTGGAGGGCATTTCCCGTTCTCTTACAGGTCAAAATTACCATCAGTTAGAAAGATTTAAAGAAGACATTGAAGAGCCCAAGGGAAAATCTGTGGCTGATGAGAAAGAGTTTGATTTCAACACAAGGGCATTTGTGGATTCTGCCGTGGAGATTGATAATATAATTAGAGGACTAGTTGAGTTGTCATTTAATAAACATTATCAGGTCCATAACTAACTTTAGGCACTTAAATGATGGATCTATCTACTTTCTCCAGGCTTGGTAGCAGCCCAATGGAAAGATCACATTTTCAGGGGAATGGTAGATGAACTGATTCCTTTTCACCATGGACTGTGTGTTTGGTTTTAATGTTGTTTATAAAAATATACCATATATACCATTTAGAAGTTATTATATAACCCAATAGGGAGCAAAAGAATATTTAAAAAATTAGAAAAGCTTTGTTTTAGAATCATTGGTTTTGCAATACAGCCTCTCTAGCTAGTATTGTTTATGCTAGACATTGCAAAGGAAAACAATACTGTTCTAACATCCCTTCTTTACAATGTCCTTTCTCTGTATGTCCCAGAGTTATCTGCAACATCAGTGTCATTTTTCCCTACTGTAAGTCTTCACAGTTGGCAGTCTGAAGCATACTTTTTTAACCATTACACTGTGGTACTGTCCCATAGCAATGAAACTGCAAAGCAGTTTCACAGATTAGATGATACCATAGATACCATAGCATCTAATCATAAACTATGTCCTATTTAAACAAGGTCACCTGGAAGGAATCTGTGAGATCTTGATAAGGTTTCCTTTCCTTTTTTTTCCTTTCCTTTCTTTCCTTTCCTTTTTTCCTTTCCTTTCCTTTCTTTAAGTTTAAACTTGTCTTTGAAACTTAACAAGAGGCCCTGTAGGAGAAGGCTTTTAACTATTTTTTTCTTCGCATTATCTCTGAAGTCATGCCACATACATTCTGCCGATGTTATATCAGAGAAATTAACCATTAATAGGAGCCTAGTGGTGGATAGGAGAGTTAACTTAATTTAGATCAGATTACAGCATGCAAATCTAATTAAACTCTCTGACACCATTTCTCCTGATTCCAAAGCTGTTATATTAATCTTTTATAAAAGAAGGAGGAAGGAAGGAGGAAGGAAGGAAGGAAGGAAGGAAGGAAGGTAGGAAGTCCTAATTACAGAACAACCTTGTGCATCATAGTTTAATTTTGCTATATAAAACAGGTTAGATCTACTATAGTAACATCCAGGAGCAATTTCCAAAAACATTTAAAAAAGCATGAAATCTACTACATGAAGGTCTGCCTCCTTTTTGTGTATGTTGCATACAACACATGTTTAATAAAAGAGGGCAGCCCTTTGATAACATACTCATGGTTGCCATCTTTATATTTTTCAATTCTCCCTTCCTCCCTGGACACCTCTGGTAATGTCATATTCTATAATAACTTGGCATTTATTTTAATTTTAATACTGGGTCATGTACTGAGTGGATTTCTTGATGAGCCTTACTCCAACCTAATCACCTCTTGATATTCTTGACTAGCTAAAATTTATGAACAAAACCCAATGCTCTGAAGAGGCTTAGGTGGGATAAATTGTTTGGTGGTTCATTATAAACTGGACTCCTCATCATTTTTAACTTTATATAATGTTTTCAAATGTGTTTCCTGCTGACATTTTATATACAGTACTCTTCACACATACATATATGCACAAATGTTTCAGGAAAATGAAATATTACATGGAATATTTCATCCAGTAATCAGAATAGTAAAGAGAAAAAAGCCCATTATACATTGGTCAAAGAAAGAAAATTTAAAAAAATTTAAAACTCTGTAAGGTGATGTGTAAGCATAAATAATACACACATAAAATGTTATATGAAGTAATCGATAAATTAGTGAAATTGTCCAGTCTATTCTACTTGACTACATGATATGTTAAATTGCCTTCTAGCTTTCTAGTTCCCTGTCTTATTGACAAAAGACATTGTTTATGAATGAAGATTTTCCATGGTTGAAGACTCAATAAATCCGAATGAACATCATTCACAGATGACTGCTCATCTCTGAAATACATTAGGGCATATATATTGAATTTTCCCATGCAAATTAAGCAAAACCACAATGACAAAAAGGCATGTTCTGTCATCCATCATATTCAAGCAAATATTAGAGAAATTATGATAGTCATGTGCAAAACAAAGATGCAGATCAGCTGTAGTCCTATGACACACACACACACACCAACTTCTAATCTAGACCTCAGTAGCAGGGAGAGAGGTGTCCTATGAGGAAATTGTGAAGGATGTTATATTATACACTCTCTTTTCCTCTAAACTGTGAAAAGGAATATCTCTCACGTGGTTTTGCATAATAGATTGTCTCATTGTTATTTGTAACTTATTAATTAGCTCCCTGCTTCCTTTTATAAAAACACATAGTTTCTTAGTCTACTGAAAAAAGAAAAGAAAAAGAAAAACTAGATAATCAGTCATATGAAATTTTAATTGTGGCAAGTGAATGGATGGTTTTATGGGCTGCTGATGTCATAGATCACTTCCTCATTTATTCCAACTAGTTTTGGGAAAAGGTGGCATTAGGAATGCTGATCATAATTCAATATGCCAGTTAAGTTATGGACAGTGGTGGAATTCAAATAAGTTAACAACAGGTTCTCTGCCCTAATGATTTCTTCCAACAACCAGTTCATCAAACTGCTCAGAAAGTTAACAATTGGTTCTCCCGAAGAACCTTTGTATAAGCCATGACCAACCTTTCAATATTTAAGTATACCTGGATTCCTAGCCCAGAGGGATTCCCCCAAACAGTAAGGCCAGAAAATAGACAGAGAGTGAAAGTTTTTCTCCTGAGGCTCCTAGCACAATTGAGGAACCATCTTCATTAGAATTTTGGGGAAATGAGCCATTAACTTGATTTCAACAACTTCAAAGTTCTACTCCTAGTCAGTAGACATACATTAAATGCAGTCACCATTTTGGTTCTAAAAGTCATACTTAGATTGCTCAGTATAGTGTTCAGTGCCTTCCTAAATTTCCTGTTAGCAGATAAATGAAGAACATACAACATACATTGTTTTCTTTCTCCCCCACACTGCTCATATAAAATAACCTTTTTTTTAAAAAAAATGTTTAAATTATTTTATGCCAGTTCCAGGTCTGGTACATATTATCCTAGAGCAGGAATGCTTGTAAAACCAGGAGTATCACATCCATCCTGAAAGCCATTGTAATGTACTGGTTAAAGCAATATTCTATGGCTGGGGAGCTCAGGGTTCATTACACTGTTAATCATAAAAACTCAGCATGGGACACACTCTCATTCTGCCCAGCTGGGGAATAAAATGAAGAGAGATCTCCATATTAGCTGCCTTGAACTTCTAGGGGAAAAAAGGCAAGGTAGAAATCTCAGAAATAAATAAATTTTCCAACACACCATAGCTAACTGTTACTGAACTTACTTTAGGTCATTCCTGATGTCATACAATTTGACACTGGGGTGTGGGAGTGTTTGAAAGTCTGGTGAAGCCTCATGTGATATTGAGATTGCTTAATGGTAAATTAAATGTAGTCACTTGTTTCAAATGCAGAAGTGTGGTGGCCTAGTGGTAAAGCCACTGGCCTCCAATTTGGAAGGTTGAGAATTAAATCCCAGGCAGCGACAGATATTTGTCTATTAGGGCACAAAGAGAAAATATTTGCTGTGAACTCCACAAAGGGGTTGGGAAGGGCATCCGGCAAGTAAATACTCAGTTCCATTCAGTCACCCCAACCCATCCTAAAGCAAGGAATTACAGAGTTTTAAAAAGGAATAAAAACACTATTATATAGTGTTTTATAGTATAGTATATAATAGGTATAATATACCTATTATAAATCTGTTCATAGAAGAAGTTAAAACCATGCCATATGACCTATCTGGTAGAATGGATAGGCTCTGGAGCTATGAACACAAAATTGATCTCCATAAGGCACCGTTTGTAAGTGGAAAGCCAGGAATAGTTGTCTCCTAATCATCCACCATATTACATCCCTCATACTGGTATCAATTCTTTTTATCGGTGGCAGCTATTGATCTTTATTTCCTCCATCCACCAACATTGGCTATCCTAAGTCATTACATCATCAGCTTCTGGGGGAAGAATGTTTAGATGATGTCTTACTCTTATTTCTTATTTACAAAGATAACTGTTGTGCTTTATTCCAGTAGGTACTGGAATTCTATTTTATTCTTGGGTATAATAATAAGTATTGAAACTGGCAGAGTTTTTCATTTCCTTTTTACACCAAAGATAATCAAGATGGGATAATCTTGTTTTTCCACTCCTTTCTGACTCCCAGGGAAAAGTTGACATCTATGTAACCACCTTTGTATTCCTTCATGTGTTGCCCTGCATAAGGCAAATGAGAGTCAGTTTGATATATGGTTAAAACACCAGGCCAGAACCCATGAGTTCTAGTCCCACTTTAGGCATGAAAGCCAGCTAGTCACCTTTTCCCAGCCTAACAAAGCAGTGGTAATGGCAAATGACTTCTAAATTCTTGCCACGAGACCTGCAAAGACTTGTCTAGACATAAAAAACAATAATAAATAAATAACCCACACGATTATAGGGCAATTGAAATGAAAGAGATGATTAGAACAATATAGAACTTAATTTCTGGATTTAAAATAAGTAGTGAAGATGAGAAATCTTTCAGCAATAAATACTTGTTTTTATTTGCAGCTTATTGGCTTTCACGTATGGCTTATCTTTTAAGAAATGTCTACAAACTATTTAAATCTGAAAGCAAAAATATGTGCAAATAGAAGATTGCCATTGCCATTTGAATAAACAAAAGGCATCAGATAGACATGCATTCATCTGTGTTAATCTTTGAATTGTCCCTAGAAGTTTGCTACAAAAGTTGAGAAAATAGATTAAAAAAAGGAAGGCCTAAAGAGAAAATCTAACAACACATAGGATATAATTTTACCAAATATAAGTATTTGTCACTTTTTTCACAACACTGATTAACAGATTATGAGCTAATCTCTTGTTAAGAAACAAAAATGTGAAATTATAAGATAGTGGAAATAATGAAGAAAATGATTAAAACAATTTCAAAAACAATAAGAAGGTAGAATTGCTAACACTTTCTTTGCATTTATCTTCACAGTAGGAAAGAACATTTTTTAAGATAATTAAGAAAAGGGATGGAGATTGATCCTAAGAGCCCACTTTATCATTTTAAACAAATTCAGGTCTCCAAGGCCAGGCAAATTATATCTACAGGATACTGAAAGATCTTTCAGAATTTACTATAATCTCTGGAAGCTCCTGGAAAACAAGTAAAGTACAAAAAGCAAATATAAACTAAGTTTGAAAAATGGGAAGAGGAAGATCTAAAAAATTACAGAGCTATTGGCTTAACATCTGCATCAGGTAAGATATTAGGAGAAATTGCCAAGCAGCATGTCAGCAAGCACTTAGAAAAAAAATCCTGCCATTATCTGAATAATCATGTCTCTCAAAATAATACACATTGGATCAATCTCATCCCTTGGGTGACTACTTTGGTGAGCAACTTCGGTGAGCAAATGATTGCTGTAGATTTCATATACCTTGAGTTCAGTTAAGTATTTGATAATATCTCCCATTATAATCTTTTGGACAAACTGGCTATTGAATAGACGGTGGCTTAGCAAATAGATGTGTCCAAAAGATCCTCCTAAATGATTCTGCAGTGAAGGTATCAATTGAGATCACACTAGAGTCTATCTGATGGCTATTAGTATTCAACATTTTAATTAATGACCCATGTGATGGAGTGGAAGGGATTCTTATCAAATGTACAGGTGACACCTAGCTACAGGATTGGCTAATGCCTTGGAAGACAAAATTGCCATTCAGCTTCTTGTGATACCTGAATGTTGTTCAGGTTCAAAGGAATTATGGTCAGCAGTGACAAGGATAAAGGATTGTGTCAGGACAGGAAAAAGCAAATGAAATACAGATATGGAATGGACATACTTGGCAGCAATAGCAATAGCACTTAGACTTATATACCACTTCATAGTGTTTTACATCCCCCTCTGAGCAGTTTACAGAATCAGCATATTGCCCCCAACAATCTGTATTTTCATTTTACTGATTTCAGAAGGATGAAAGGTTAAATCAACCTTGAGCCATTCAGGATCAAATTGCTGGTAGTCAGCAGAATTAGCCTGCAATACTTCATTCTAACCATTGCACCATCATGGCTTTTGGTGCATTTGCATGCATTCTCGCAATGTGAGAAGAATTCAAGAGTGTAATTGGACCACTGGATGAACATGCAAGCAGTGTGATGCAGCAAGCAAAAGAACCAATCATGGTCAGACTGCTTTAAGTGTTGGCTCTGGAAATTTACTTGATTTTTATCTTCTTGATTCTTCTGAATAACTCTTTCTCATGATCAATCCTGCAAATACTTGAAGATAGCTATCACGTTATACTGCAGTCTTCTCTCCTACGAGCTAAATTTACCCAGCATCTTAAACTTATTGTATGCTTTTCTTTTCTTAATCATCTTATTTGCTTTCCTCTGGACATGCTCTAATTTGTCAGTAGCCTTCTTAAAATACAGCACTCAGAACTGGACTCAACATTCTAAATGTGGTGTGACCAATGCGGAATATAGAAGGAAAGTGAGTTCTTTGATCTTGTCATTATATTTCGATTGATACAGCCTAGGAACTGCATCTCTATTTGTTATATCACATTGCTGATTTATGTTCAGCTTGTGTTCCTTAGGCCACCAGATGTTTTTTTGCATGAATCATTCACTGCCCAGTATTGTCCCATCCATCCTATATTCATATTTTAATTTTTTTCCATACTCAGATATAGATTTTGCATTAGTTCCTATTGAAATTCATCCTGTTAGTTTCTGCCTATCGAAGCAGATTATCCCAATTTTCCTGAAACGTGAGAATCTGTTCTAAAGTTTGTAGCATTAACAATAAAGCTGATAAAAATGACATTGAAAGAATATCCATTTTTGTTTTCTACTTTTTTATCTGCATTTAATACTACAAGGCACTTACATAATAAAATATTAAGAATCTAAGCATATTATATAAATATCATTGCATCAAAATAAAATATTGTATTACAACTGAGAAGATGGTGCAATATGGTTAGATTTAATATGTCAAAGGAATAATCTAGTTCCATATTAATATTTTTGGAGGTACTTTCAGTTCCTATAAATATCAGCCATTTATTGCATTATTTTTTCCTGTTTTTATTAGCACTGCAATGCTTTTGGTTGTACTTCATGAAATAAAATAAAAAAGAGAAAAAAAGACAATCTATGCTGAATTGCTATCTTTGCATAGCCCAAAAAATATTTGAGAATTATATTTTTTTAAAATCCCTCCTCCAAGTCATTTAAAAGTACATGTTGAACAGAACTGACTCCTGCGGTTATGCTATTCAACTCTTTCTTCCAATTTAACATAAAGCATTTTCATATATTTGTTCAGTACAATTGCTGTATCTCCCTCATGTCCATTTTGTCTATAGCAGCTCAGCAGGTCCATACATGTTTAAGAGGCTCCAGTATTGGAACCTATTCACTTTTTTCCAAGGAAAAAGCCTTTGAAAGAAAAGGTGTTTTTTTTTCTTTAGTCCCTTTAGAAATATTCTGGATTGTTTCTCTTCCTGGCGTATCTCTAAATTTTCTCCATTTATTGGGAAATAGTTTTGTTTGTTTTACTTTAGAAAATCTGTTTGCACTACACAGTTATTTCAACTGGAAAGAATACTCTGAAGAGAATCTATTTGAAATAGGGTCAATTGGCTGGGCCTCCTTTGAGCACCATCAATGACTTTGTATGATCTTTTCTTAACAGAGACCTTTTATCAGCTGATAAAACTTCAAGACAATACCACACATCCCCCTCTTTTTCTGATAGTATCATTTTAACTGTGTGTAGATGGAGAAAAAGATAACACAGAGAGGAAGCCCTGCGAAAAATGCATAGCAACATCTTGCTAGGTAAATAAAGAGCAGGCTTCTAGCTAAAAAGAATACTGAAATAACAGGCTGTCAATATAAACAACTGCATCAAAGCTATGCCTGTTTTGACTGATCTTTCTAGCCAACAGCTTCAGGAAGCAAGCTGGTGAAATGAAAGATCCCAGCAGAAAAAGAGGTCGAACCTGCAGACTAACTCAAAAGGAGAGAATTGGGTGGGTCCCTGTGCTTCTCTTATATGTGGCTTAGAATTTCAGTAAGGTCAGGAAATAGCTAAATAAACAACAGTGGTAGAAGAAGTAGATCCTTCCACAGGAACAGAGCAAAGAAAGATATGTTGAATAACAGGGGAAACTGAGGTCCATATGATTTTTCCATTGGCATCCCAGTCTGATTATTAAGAAGAATTTTGAAAAGCTTTGAATAAAATGATTAAGAAACTGGTCCATGTAAGACATGTAAAATGGAGCCAAGATTTTTAGTACAATCAATAACAATCATGATAGAAGAAATGATTAAGAAAAAAGGACCTTGAAAGAAAATGTGGCAGCCATAACTTGAAATCATCTCTCTCTGTCTCCCTCTCTCTCCCCCTTCTCCCTCGCTCCCCTCTCCCTATCCCTCTTTTCTAAATTTTTAAACCTAATGACTAATGAAGAGCTCTTGAAGTTTTGAAAACTTGCTTGCTGTATTTTATCCCTGAGTTAGCACAACTTTTACTTATATAGTGGTCTTCATCCCACAGAGTAATAAAGATATAATGACCTAAGGCAAACATCCTAAAGCAACTACATCATCACAGAATTATTATATCATTACATGGGTGCTGTCATTTTGGCACCACAACTGCTGCAGATGCCACTGACCTTACTGGAAGCATTTTGACATCAGAAAGAATTTGCTGGAAGTGGAGCAGTCTCAAGACACTTCCAATCAGATTGGGATGTGCTGTTTTAATATTGGATTGTTCCAATTCAATGAGCTATAAAACTCCCAATTTACAATCACTTCTGTATCTGACTAGGGTCTCTGCATGCTCCTCTATAAAGAATATAATATGGAATGGAGAGCATAGATGTTTCATTTTATTATTAGATCTGACACAGGTACTTACACAATTACAGATAATACACTAAATCAGAGAAAAACAAATCCCAGTTTCCCAGAAATGATAGATTGTGGTTTGATAAATGGCAGGTCTGAAGCAGAAGCATTTGCCTCAGGATGTCTTGATCTCAGCAAGAAATGAGTTATATTCCATGAAACAAATGAGTAGAAACTGCATATCTGTGGCATTCTAATAAACTGTCTACAAGGGTATTGTATCCTATCAACTGACTTCTGGTCTTCCTAAAGATAAAAAAAATGTTATGAATCAACTACTATTACTACAACTGTAATAATGAGAGGAATCAGCATGAATTTCTTCAGGATATTGGGAGGGGGCGGAGGGTTATTTTTAAATGAAATATTAGGTAATAGATTTATTTAATTTAGTGGCAAAGCTTGCACCATTATCATCGCTAAGGAAATTTTTGTGAGAACATACAGAGTCAAAATATATAATTCAGAAATGTCTTTGCTGATGTAGTAAGAACCAAACTGTGGATTCTTTTCTTGTTTTCACACCTTCCCCATGTCTCCTGCCAGCAATATGCAACTCAACTGGCAGCTGTCATTCCTTACAAACTAATTTGGAAAAGTTGGTGGTGCCTGTCAAGTGTGGAAAGTCCAGGTTTGCGATGGCTTGGTTCTAGATCAGTGAACTAGAGTAATCAATCTGGGAAGCCTCTCTCTGTGGTGGTTCCAACTTGGCTTAAGGAGAAAGCCTTGCTTCTCAACTTGTTTATCAGAGCACAAAACAGTAAAAATCCTTCTTCCATTTCAGAGAATTGTAATATATATTTAATTGTTTCTCCAGTCTAGCTTGATTACTAGCATAGCCAAGAAAATAACCAAAACCTCAGCTATGACCTTCTCTTCAAAAATGTACAAAATGTTCACTTGGTTAATCATCATCATCATCATCATCATCATCATCATCATCATCATCATCATTTGGATGGGGGAGAAGGCCCTTTGAGCAGAGGTGGTATTCTACCAGGTTGGACCAGTTTGCCTAAACCAGTAGTGGAAATTGTGAGTGACTTCACCCACCCACCCCAGCTCTATGGCATCCCATTTAGGCCCTTTTTTCACCAAAAGTGCATGCATGGAAGGCTGTGTGCATGCGCAGAGGTGGGAGCATGTTAACATTTGCGAACCGGTAGGGAAGGTAAGCGAATACCACCCCTGCCTTTGAGTCAGTGCTGACTCCTGGCAGCAGCTTTGATAAGTTGTTGATAAGATTTCAGAAACCATTGCCTGCTACCTGGGGCTGAGAAAGAATGACTGGCCCCAAGTCATCCATCTGGCTATGGCGGGACTAGAATTCACGGTCTCCTAGTTTCTAGCCTTTACTCTCAATAAATTATAGAACAGTTTATTATTTATTTATTATTAAACTTCTGTGCCACTTATCTTACTGAGATTTTATTTTTTCTAATGATGTTTATGACAAATTGTTTTCTCGGAATTGCCCCTTGGCATTAAATATTTACTTTATTTAGATCCAATTTTACTAAGGAGTTTGAGAGAGCATATACAGCAGAAGTGGTATTCAGCCCGTTCACACCGGTTCGCATAAACTGGTAGTGGCCGCTGGCTGGTGATGCTCCTGAATCAGTCACCTGGTCACCCGCTCGCTTGCGCTACCCACCTGACACTCACTCGCCCCACCCTGCCCAACGCTCGCTCAATGCTTGCCTTTCTGAGTCTAGACCAGCTGCCACAGGAGGAAGGTAAATTTTGAAGACTGAAAGGAGGGACGCGACCACAGGGTGAACGATAACTCTATTTATTAACACAAGTAAGTATGACAGCGATTCAAGGCAACCCGGAGCGCGCCAAACTATATATACTAATACAACAGCCAATGGGAGTCCAGGACTTGGGCAGCAACAGCTGTCAAGCTCCTGGACCAATGAGAACTCACAATCTGCCGGCAACAGCCTCCTCCGCGTCCTAACCAATCAAGACGGAGGAGGCTGTTGCTGACCGTCAAAAGGTGCTGAACCAATTCATACTAACGGAGGTCATTAGCATGGGCTTCATGAATATTCAATACCCCTTCCCCCCAGTTCCGCGCATGCTCCTCGGGTGGAGCATGCGTAGTCCTGTAAATAGATGGGGCGGTGCCGGACCCGCCCCGACCTTCGCAGTTCCACGGAAGTCGTCGGCGGAGGAGGACCTCCTTGTGGTAGCTCCTCCCGGAAGGGGGTGTAGCTCCAAGGCACGCCTTCTCGGGATGGCCCAGAAGGTGGGCTCAATGGCAAAGGTGAGCTAGGGCGAGGTGGCGTGTCCTTGATGACAGAGTCAGGTCTGGGAGGCGTGTCAAGGGGAAATGACATGGGAAGAGGTGGGGTCCGTTCTGCGGCGGCTTGAGATCTCGGTTGGAGTCCCCAGCAGGGGGCACTCTGGTAGGCTGGGCCTGGTGTGGTGAAGGCCCAAGGCTTCGTTTCTCCGGATTGAGTTCCTGGTGTTTGATAGGAGAGGCCTGGTGTGGCGAAGGCCTCAAACTGCATCCCTGGACTGGCGGTGCTGACGTTGGTTGGGTCTGAGTTGTCGGCCGGTGGCGGGAGGCGCCTCCTTAATTGATCCAGGTGGCGCCTCCATTGGGATCCGTCAGCCAATCCGACCCTGAAAGAACAGGGGCCTGTCAGGGCAGTTACGGTGGCGGGAACCCATTTTGTAGGCCCAGAAAATGCTCGGGCCCATACAGTGTCCCCCAGTTTGAACGAACGGGGAGGAATAACCCCCAGGTTGCTCGGCTGATCCCCTGAATACAACGGGTGTAGCCGGTCCAGGGGAGTCCGCAGACGCCGGCCCATCAAGAGCTCCGAGGGGCTTCGGTTGGTTGTAGGGCAGGGAGTGGAATGTTGGCTTAGCAGGTAAGCCGCCACTTTCTCCTGCCAGTAGCCCAGGTCCATGCGGCCCAGGGCCTCCTTCGCTGAGCGGACCGCCCGCTCCGCCCGGCCATTGCTGGCCGGGTGGTACGGGGCTATGGGCGCATGTCGGATCCCTTGCTCGGCCAGAAATTCTTGAAACGTGGTGGACATAAATTGGGGCCCATTATCCGAAACTACCAGGTCTGGCAACCCATGGGTTGCGAACAGCTTCCTTAAGGCCCGGACCGTACTCTCAGCTGTGGTGGAGCTCATCAGAACCAGCTCCACCCAGCGGGAGTAGGCGTCCACCACAATCAAGAAATTCTGACCATGGAAGGGGCTGGCGAAATCCAGGTGGAGGCGTGACCACGGGCCTCTCGGAGCCTCCCACTCGCGAGCAGGCCCAGCCGGGGGGTTTGGCCTTGATTGTTGACAGGGAGTGCAGTGGCCAACATAGGCCGCTATCTCTGAATCCAGTAAGGGCCACCAGACATAGCTACGGGCTAATGCCTTCATTCGCGCTATGCCCGGGTGATCCTTATGGAGCAGGGACAGGACTTGTGGCCGCAGCGCCGTGGGGATCACCACTCGATCCCCCCAAACGAGGCATCCCCCGTGGAGGGAGAGCTCCGGCTGTCGGATTTTAAAAGGCTTGAAGCCCTCTGCCACCTTGTCCATGGGCCATCCCCTCAAGACCCAGGAAGCGACCTGGGAGAGGATAGGATCGGCCTTAGTGCAGGCCGCGACATCCGCGGCCGAAATGGGAAAACCGGAAGACGCGATGGAAAGAATGGAGAGACTGGGCACTTGGGCGGTATTGGTCTCCGGCAAGGGGCAGCGGCTTAGGGCATCGGCGTGCCCTAGCTGCTTGCCTGGACGGTACTGTAGCGTATATGAATACGCTGCAAGAAATTCCGTCCATCTCGTCATGCGGGGAGAGAGGATGGGAGGGGTCGGCTTGTCGCCTGCCAGAAGCCCAAGGAGTGGCTTGTGGTCGGTGACAAGAGTGAAAGGCCGACCATAGAGGTAGTCATGGAACCTCTTAATCCCGGACACTGCAGCCAGAGCCTCCTTGTCGATCTGGCTGTAATTTCGCTCCACCGAGGAGAGTGTCCGGGAATAATAGGCCACAGGGGCCTCCAAGCCATTTGGGAGGACATGGCTTAGGACGGCCCCGACTCCATAGGGGGAGGCGTCACACGCCAACGTCAGTGGCATCCTGTCATTGTACTGAATCAGGACTGCCGCTGACGTCAGAGTTTCTTTGACAGCCGCGAACGCATGCGCTTCGCGGCTCCCCCAGCACCAGGCCGCAGATCGGTCGAGCAACCGATGCAGCGGCTCGGCTAGTGACGCCTTGTGCGGTATAAAGGGGGCGTAGAAATTCAGGAGCCCTAGGAACGCCTGCAGCTCCGCCTTGGAGGTGGGTGCCGGGGCGTTCCTAATGGCTGCGACTTTAGAAGGCGTGGGGTGGATGCCTTGGGCGTCAATCATGAAGCCCAAGAATTCCACCTTTGGGACAGCAAACGAACATTTGCTGCATTTCAGTTTTAAGCCCGCGCCCCTGAAACGACTGAGGACCTTCCGAAGTACTTCGATGAGTTCTGAGCGGCTGGAATCAGCGATCAGGACATCATCGAAATACGGAACAACGCCCGGCAGCCCCTGGAGCAGCCGCTCCATGAGGCTTTGGAAGATCCCCGGGGCCACGGAAACGCCGAATTGAAGGCGGCGACAACGGAAAGCCCCACGATGGGTGACGATGGTCTGGGCAGCCACAAAGTTAGGCAAAGTTCTCATCTGCGCCACCACATCTTCTTCAGGGTCATCAAAAGGCAGGTCGTCCTCAACCATGTGGGCTTGAGGTGACGCTTCTGGAGGTGGTCGCTCAGGTGTAGATAGCTGCAACCGCTCAATATCGGCCGTGGACTGCTCTGACAGTTCAGCTGCCCGGGCAGTCTCCACGGCCTGAAGCAGGGTGATGCGGTGGTTCCGGAACATGCGGCTCCGCAGGTTGACATCGCGGACCCCGCACACGAACTGTTCTACTAAGTTCTCCTCTAAATTTGAAAATTCACACTGCGCGGCCACCGTTCGCAAAGCCTCCAAAAATTGGCTTATCGACTCATTTTGTTTCTGGACCCGCCGGCGGAAAGCAAACCGGCGTGCGATGACAGAAGGGGTGGGCGCGTAATGGTTTTTAAGTCTGGCCATAAGCTCGTCCCACCCCAGCTTGTACGCCGGCCTTGGGGCGGCCAGGGCTCTCGCCGAAGCGAACATTGACAGTTCGCAGCATGAGAGGAAGAAGCTGCACTTTTCCTCCTCAGTTTGAGCTTGATTCTTAGAAGCGATCAAATAACACTCAAACCTCTCCATAAAACCCTCCCATGATTCTCCGGCCGAACCAAAGGGGGCAAAGGGAGGCAGAGCAGATGTCATATTGATGGTAGTGAAGGGAGAGGCGATGAGAAGACAAAAAAAAAAATTTTTTTTTCTTCCTTCAGGCAGTATCCGTTGCTGGTCTACACGGCGGCAGCTAACTGCTTGTCTCTCTCTTTTCACCCTAGCGTCGCGGAATCGCTAATCCCACCCTCGTCGCCAGTTTTGAAGACTGAAAGGAGGGACGCGACCACAGGGTGAACGATAACTCTATTTATTAACACAAGTAAGTATGACAGCGATTCAAGGCAACCCGGAGCGCGCCAAACTATATATACTAATACAACAGCCAATGGGAGTCCAGGACTTGGGCAGCAACAGCTGTCAAGCTCCTGGACCAATGAGAACTCACAATCTGCCGGCAACAGCCTCCTCCGCGTCCTAACCAATCAAGACGGAGGAGGCTGTTGCTGACCGTCAAAAGGTGCTGAACCAATTCATACTAACGGAGGTCATTAGCATGGGCTTCATGAATATTCAATAGTAAACAGCCTGAACAAATAGGTGGTGGTGGGGGAAGAAGCAGGGCTAGGGCTGGGGCCACTGAAGCAGAGGAAACAGAGTGACAAATGCGACTGGAGAAGGGAGGGCAGGGCAGTATGCAGGTAGATACATAGAAAGTTTTTTAAAAGTCCTACCTTTTTCTATGGGTGTGACTTGGTGGTGGGGGTCATGTGACTGAGTGGGCGTGGGTATGAGTGATGTCAAATTGGCCATGCCCATTCAGTCACATGATCACCCATTTAGGCACACCCACTGAACCAGTAGCAAAAAAAATTGAAACCCACCACTGATATACAGCATTCCCTCTTGCTGTACAAAAGGAAAATGGCTGGTCCAAAATCACCTAGTGAGTCTCCAGGTTTATGGGAGGATTTGAACCTTCTTGGTTCTAGTCCAGCACTTCAACATCAGGCTATATTTTCAGACATAGATTTCAGTACAGGAAGGCATTTGTCTATATATTAAATTGATAAAAGTATGAGATGAAATCTGCTAAAATGCATTGTGGCCAGTTGGAAGATTCTCTTAGCAGATCCATATCAAAAGAAGATAGGACTTAATTTCAAAATGAGGAAAGAGATTCCAGAAATAGTAGAGCACAGATAGAAATGAGTGGCCAGAATATCAAAGTGAGTAAGCACTGTGTTTTAAAGTTAAAATCTCTATTGTCTATTGTTACTTATCTCATCTGTACCAAATGCAAGCTACTATTTGCTTATAAATTGCACAAATGTGTGAATGTGCATTTTTTTCCTATCTATCTAATCTACACCCACACCCACATCTATATCTTTCTGGTGAAATTTATTTTAGATATTAAAACATATCACTTGAAAGCCCCATAAAACCTTCGGAAGTCTAATATTTTCTGCCAGAAATTGAGCTGGCAGGGGGAAGAGGTGTGTTTGGCCTTCACATGCAACAAAATGAGGACAAGAACATTTCCATATCTTTGATACCATCTGCACAAACTTAGGTTTACATATTTGAGGTTTTATTCCTAAGAACAAAAGAGAAACTACGAAAAGCAGCTGCTATGCCACATAGATAATAGTTAAATAGTAAGCTCTTTCTGAACTTATTGATGTAGGGTGCAGGGCAGGCCTAAATCTTTTGCAACCTGAATAAGTGTCTGAGATCATTTTGGGGTCTGTGTGTGCAGTTGTAGCTTTTGATCTTTGGCCAGATTAACAGAAAAATGCAAGCTTCTAATCTGTTCTTTTAAATAGCATACTATGAAACAGAAGGTTTGCAAAAATCATACTACAGTATCTATATTCTGGTTTATAGGCTGATAAGTGCCCAAGGCAACTTGTGTGACTATGTCTCTCAATGTGTGTTTGTGGGGGGAGGACACAAAACCTGATTTCTGGAATGTTCTGCATGAATATGAAGCACAGAAATTAAGTAGATTAAGGTTTTTGGTGGCCAATGGACCAGATTCAATCTGGCCATCTTTATTCTTTCCAATTTAATGGAATGTTCGAAAGAAAATATGCAAAGCGGATGTGGGATTTTAATTGTCCATCTGTTGGCAGAATCACCCTCTGAAACAAAACAGAATATGACCAGATTTTTGGGGGGGGGAGTGAAAAAAAAACTCTAAGATCTCTCAGAACCCCAGAAGTATGTCTTTTCTGTAGCAACACCTGCCCTCTGGAATGAGGTTCCCCTCACAATCTGAATGGCTTCATTCTGCTGTTGTTTAGAAGAACCATGAAGAGTGAAGCTCTTCTTTCATCATGCGTGCCAAATTTAATGTTCATGTTTTACTGATTTGATTGCAGTTTCTTTTATTGTTGTGAGTCTTCCATGTTTATTGAGAATTGGGCAGCATACAAGTTTAATAAATTATTTTGTTAACTAAATGTCATAACTTAGCCAGCTGTGTGAGAAGACTGAGAGTTTATGTGGAATTTATTCACCCTTTGCTATAAAAGGCTGGACAACTATAGTACATTTAGCAACATGAGCTCCGACAGCAGGATGTGACCCAAATTCCTTTTCTGCAGCCTGAAGGACACCCTTGTTTAGACTTGCCAAAACCCAGTGACCCATTCTGAGGTGGGAAAGTCACCATACCTTAAATAAATCTTCCATGCTTTAAAAAAATCCTGAAAAACCCCAAGGGGGAAAAATTATCAAGCCTCGTGAACATAGTCCCATACACAACCCAGTGTGGCCATTGGATTTCCCCAAATCAATAAGTTCAATTCTTGTTCATCAAAGGTGCCCTAACAGAAAGAGGGAGATGGCTTGCAAGCCCACCCTCCCATCAGCACTGTTAGAATCCTTGCTGGTCTAGAACCTTCCTTGGGTAGATTACTTTCTCACACTCAATAAGAACAGTGCACAGCAGCTGTACAAAGCATAGAGACTCATTGGGTTGCCCTT
Organism: Thamnophis elegans; assembly: GCF_009769535.1. Taxonomy (NCBI): domain Eukaryota; kingdom Metazoa; phylum Chordata; class Lepidosauria; order Squamata; family Natricidae; genus Thamnophis; species Thamnophis elegans. The sequence goes on from NC_045542.1 coordinate 60,487,384, forward strand.
CCAGGATTGAACAAAATTATAAATATTGCTTCTCTTTTTGCTATACTCTGTTACATTTCCTTTTGTGCATACTCTCCTTGGTTATTTCCCCAACTGCATGCATCTCCGGCACAGCGGCTTTGGCTTTAAAGCAAACACACAGATGCTTGACAATAGTGAGGAAAAAGCCAAATAAGAGCAAGAACAAGAAGGGATATGTTTTTCTTTGATAAATGCAGTTGCCTAAGCTGATATTATAAACACAGACAGTTGTTCAAAGTACAGCTCGCCCTCTGATATTTAACATGGGATCAAAGCATCCACAGCCCACCACAAATATTCTGGGCAACAGTCTCTTGCCAGAAGCACTTGGATTCCCCAAAAGAAGTTTCTGAAAGAACGGAATGCTTAAAGGCAGTATGATTTCATTCCTACACCCCTCCCTCTTACATTAGCAAGGTGTATATCTATTAGAGGTTCTGCTGAGATATGCAGCAGCTGTAGTGAGAGAAGCTCTCGATTGATGTTCTTGCAGGTGTTGCTGTTTGCTAGTTATTGTCAGAACAGCACAAATAAAGCAAAAAAAAAAAAATCTTTTATTCATGGTGCAAGACAGAAAAGGGAGCACCCAACTCTGATGCCTTGTCAACTCTTTATTTGGAACAACTTGTATCATAGGCGCAGACAATGTATTTTCACACATGTGCCAGAGTTCTAGCTGGCATTGTGCTGCTCCTCAGTATAAACTAGTGCAAGGTCTAAATCTAATACATCTAATACAATTTGGGTAATTTAAGAGAGTTTTTACTCATCTAGGATAGGGTACAAAGTTCTAAAGTCCAGAGGTGATATTCACTTACTTTGCCTACCGGTTTGCAAATGTGAACGCACACACGCTAGCTTTGCTCGCACATGCCTTGCCCACACCAGAGGTGGGCTCCTACAGGTTTGGAACAGTTTGGCTGAGTAGGTAGTAACTTGGCCGGTCACGCCCCAGAATCAGTTCTATCGGCGGTGCCATAAGCACTACCATCTTGTTTCTACTATTGTGCATGTGTGCATAGCATGCATCAAGTGTGCATACATGTGAAGCATGTCCCTGAGTGAACTGGCAGTAACAGAAGCTGGAACCCACCCCTGGTCCACACATGTGCTTGGCCTTCTGTGTATGTGCTTTGATTGCATGTGTGGCTTGCAAGCATGCATGCGGCTTGAAAACATGCCTAAATAGGATGGCATAGAGCCAGATGGTGGGTTCACCCACCCATGATTTTCACTACCGGTTCAGTCCAAACCGGCTGAATATCACCTCTGCTATAGTCCCATTGTGAATGAAATCCATCTGTGACAATTTTGGCCTGATGTGCCATCTCAGAAATCTGGATGGAAATACTTAAAACAAGGAAAATAGTAAATAGCTTGTGGTATGTTGTGAAGAATGAACTTTGAAACAGGTCTGCATACCATCAGTCCATTTTGTTAGATGGACATGAACTATAGACATAATAAAAATATAAAATAATATAAAATAAATATAAAAGTAAGTTGAATGCAGTGCAGATGGGATACTTAAGTTGTGAGGTTGCTAAAATGAGAAGTGGAATCAAAAATATATTACTGCTGAATTTGCAGATCGATGGGAAAAAGTCAGACACTGAAAAAGTCAGCATCTTTGGAGAGGAATTAGAAGGGAGATGGATATCATAATGCTTCTAGAAAAGGAGAGCTTCAATGATGATGTTCCTTCCATCATTTTGTTCTTTTTAAAACATACTGGTGGTAGTAGAGTGGCAGCCAATAGGAAAGAAATACCCTGATCTAAAGGTTTGGTTGTGATGAAGGGGGACAATAAAAGAATGAATGGATTGAGAGGAAGAAGAAAATCTATGATTGAATGGAGTTGATGACATCCTTGAAAAGGTGAGAAATGTAAAGAACAAAGCAGAAACAGTGTGCTCCATCTGGTAGGCCAGGTTTCCCTGATAGACCGGTCTCATTGGAAAAACACTTAATCTCCCCTTGGTACAGCCAAAAAAGCAAGGAGAGCCTGTGGCCTAGAGGTTAATATATCTGTCTAATATGCAGGCAGCCCCAGTTCGAATTCCAGAAGGGTTTGGCTAGCTAATGAGCTAAACAGCTTAAATAGCTTTACTAGTCGCCTTTTATTTCTTTGTTGGTAAATTTAAATTTAACACAAAATGGTTTGTCGCAGAAATGAATCCCTGAAATTGGGGTTGAAGGGTAAAAGCGGAAGCAGTATGCTCCATCCCATATTTGGGTAGACCAGGTTGCCTTGATAGACTGGTCTCACTGGAAAAACATGTAAAGGACAATATATGATGAAATCAATGATATTTTTGAAAAATTGATACATATAGATGGGTATAGTAGATGTTGATGTAAACTAGATTTAACTGTACTATTTCTTTTTCATATCTCACATCTTTCATTCCTTTGGCTTGCTATTTCTCACTATCTTTCTGTGCTTTGCAAAGCATTGCTTACTCCTAAAAGGAATAGTATGATGGGTATGCAATATGATCCTCATTTGTTCTCTCTCTACAATCAAATTCACATCTTCTTTCATACTGAGTACTCTCTTTTGTATTCAATCCATATTCATGCAGAACCATTCATTCTTGACTCCAACTCTTCTTCTTTTGTAATAGACACTTAAGTACCCCATTCTCACTGCATTCAACTAAATTTTATGTGTCTCCTAATAGACTCTGTTCCCTCTTCTTACTAACAAAGTGGGCAGAAGCAGGCTTTTATGTATAGCAGTTTTTGTTTCCTTCAAGCACATCCTAGCAACATACTATCCACTATTTTTCTAAAAATATTTACATGACTTACATTCCTCTATCTATTTCCTCATCTTTAATAAATATCTACCAAGGTATACAAATGTATTGACTTTCTCTAGTTTTTCACCATTAATATAAAACTCCAGATCCTTTCTGTATCATGTTACTGATACATTCTGCCATTGGCATAATTCCTGTATTTGCCATTCTCTGCAAATCAGCTGAGCTTCTCAACCAATAATGAAGCATTGACTGCAAATACACATATTCAGCTACAGCTACAATCTCTTTCATGTTATCACAAAAGTTCCCTAAAAACATTACACTAGAATTTCTCAGAGTGGATGTTAAGCCCTCCTAGATGATCATGAGATGATAATAAGAAACTAAGAATCTTCTTAAAATTGGAAAAGGTTTCACAGAAAAATATAAGCACTGTCAAAACTCACTTCCAATTTGTCTGTGAAAGCTCATAGTAGACTTGCATAGATAACATGGGGAGCAAAACCTGGAACATATCAAGTAGTTTTGATAGATGACTAAGCCAGTGACTGTAACCGTCCATCAAAAGCATTTGTCAATCACAGCAGTTTTATTAATTATTTACCGGTAATTTTACTAATCATGGCAGCTGGATTTACCAGAAGATTATAGTATTGCAGTGTTTAAATCTTCTGTTAAAACAGCCAGGAGGAAATACCTGCCTCTTCAATTTTGAACCTGTTGTTAAGATTACCATTTCTTCTTTACACATCCTTTAAGTCCATTATATATCACTCATCCTGCATTCAGCAAGCACATTTCAACTCATTATTGGTACAAATAATTCCAAAAACTAGAAGGATTCTGGGCAACTAACACATTAAAATCTATTTTTTAAATAACCAATATCAGTAGAAGTATAAAAACCTGCAAAGATTGTGAAAACAAAACCAATAAATATTCAACAGTAAGAATAACATCTCATGAACTATCAACCTGCCTAGCACCCATGTCCTTGGCATGTCCAGCTTTCAGCATTTTTCAAAAGGCCAGCAGATTGGGATCATTTTAATCTCAGAAAGTATGATGTCCAGAGGGCAAGTGTTTTGGTACTATATTAGCACTTATATAACTTCTTAAAGAATTTGTCAACTTTGGATCAATTGGCATTTGTGTCTACTGCATAGATTTGGATCATTATAGTATTAACTGATTTGCTTTAGCTTCAAATTTAAATAATTCTATTACTAGGGAAATTGTATTGAGCGCTAACAACCTTTTGTTAACCTTGTTAAGTGATACCAAATTATATGTTCTGATATATACTTAGTTATTTCATTCCTAATTAAACCCAGATCTTCACTTCCTTGCATGAATTTTTGAATTCCACTCTATATGATCAGACCTCTTCATTCAGATGGATTGAATTCTTTCAATTTCTAAATTTGTCAGACATCTGGCATCTATATTTTTTTCATTCATTTTACTTTGTTATTTCATGCTCTTTACCATTAATTCCCTTTGCATTCCAAGTCATGATATTCCTAATATGCCTTGGTTGTCATAAGATGGGCTCTTATATACTGATTTCTGGTACTCATCATAGCTAGGGACAACTGATGCATTCACAGGATGTTCTTTTTAAAGCAAGATAGAGATTATGTAGACAAGTTCAGTAAGCCTTAGTTGTACTTATACCACATGCAGCATTCCTTGTTACTGGTAAGAAGAAATCTGATTAATATGGGATGCATTTTAAGCAATATGCTATAAGTGCACCCAAACCCCAGTTTTACTCCAGGCCATGCTTTATAGTCTTTACAAGCATCTCTGATCTAGAGACTTTGCAGGCCAATATGCTGTTGTCCACATCCAATCAACCAGGAAGTACATGATAGGTAGAATATATCTCCATATGTTAATCATATGTGGGAATGTCTTAGGGGACTAGGGCAAAGAAACACAGTCAAAGAACTGGTCACATGAGAGACAACTTAGCCCCCAGAAAGAATATGAGCAAGTCAAGTGGTTCAGAGAGGCCTTTCCTAGTTTCTTAGCTTGAAAAAGGGACATGGGGAGAAATGTACTGTATGTTCAGACTTGCAAGATTCTCTTAATATAAAATTTCACAAAGTGAAAGTAGTTCATGTCTGTATTTCCTGACAGGACTACCAGAATTACTTGCCATGCAGTTGTTTACACACACACACACACACACACACACACACCTGAGTGTGCATGTCAAATTAATGAAGCCACCTGGGTGACTTTGGACCAGATTTTGTCTCAGTCCTAGGAAGAATGCAATGATAAACTATTTCACATAAATGTTGCCGAGAAGATTGGCAAGGTGACTGTCTTAAAGGCAAAACAAAAAGTAGTAGAACACTATTGTCATAAGATGTCAAATATAGAAGTGAATAAAATTGAGCTTCAAAATGTACATAAATTGGAAATAAATGTGTACATTCTTTATTTCTAGGGCATTGTATTTCCTAAGACCCCCCCCCCCCAAAAAAAAACCAGAATGGGAAAAATCTAATAAAATAAATGTGAATCAACGAAGTCAACTTTTTGATGAAGTGATAATGTTTAGATGGAAATGTCTATTTCTGATGTTTATGTGAAGATTTAGATACTGAATCGTAAAATGTGCTGTTTGAGTCTCTACAAAATGTTCTCTGATTATCTATAGCAGGGGTAGATTGCATGAAATGTTTTGTGTATATAAGGGAGTTCTGCATTTTTATTGGTCTTTTTAAAAAAAAAAAAAGGCTAAAGCATTATCAAGCCTGTTTAAAGTTTGAAGTTTTCATCTGCTTCTTGTCCAATAACCAATATCCAAAACCCACTAATTTTTAGGAATTGTGCCTTTCACTTTGGTGTACCCACCTTTGACCTACATTGTAGATGTTGTAGTTTGTATCTATTTGTGAATGTATGTGGGTGTGTATGGATTATGCAAGCAGTTCTTCATCCTTACAATGACCTAATTCTTTCTTCAATAAATTGTTCATGTGAAACTAAACTATACTTCATATTTTCTCTGAATATTTTTTATGTATATGAGGAAGTAGTTAGTAGTAAAAGAAAACTAATATTTTAATGCAGATAGGAAAATAGCCAGCCAGGTATTCTAAATATTATTTATATTTGCTATTTCTACAGAGGTGCTCTATAAAGTGACAGAGGCTACCTACATTACACAAAATATATTAGCCCAAGTGGAGATAAGAGGTCAATTAATGTTCTAACAGTACCAGGATTTTTTCCCCTCATGTTAAATGGACAGGACTTCAACTGTAGCATGTTCTATGGAAAATAGAACTGCATAATATTTAAATTGGAAGCAAGTTCATCATTGAGCCCATAGGAATTGGCATTGATGGAGCTGTCTCAAGCATCACAGATGCCTCCCTAACCTTCTAGAGCCAAGGTGGCGCAGTGGTTAAATGCAGCACTGCAGGCTACTGCTAGATCAGCAGGTCAGCGGTTCAAATCTCACCGGCTCAGGGTTGACTCAGCCTTCCATCCTTCCGAGGTGGGTAAAATGAGGACCCAGATTGTTGGGGGCAATATGCTGACGCTCTGTAAACCGCTTAGAGAGGCCTGAAAGGCCTATGAAGCGGTATATAAGTCTACTGCTATTGCTATTGCTATTGCTTCTTTGGCAAAAATGTCTACCCAGCAGAACAGAAGTCAGATAAACCTATGCCAGAAATCTTGACCTCCCCAGAAGGCAACAGGATGAATTAAATGGGAAACAATCAATGGAGATGGGGGTTGAAAGCCAATTACTTTGTTTCCTTGTAAGCAATGAGAGCGTCTCTTTTCAGGGCCCTGACCAAACTCCCAAGCCATCAATGCCACTGCAAGTGCATTTCCATGTCATACCCACTGTAATGAGAAGTGACAGCTGATGAAAGCTTTTCTTCATGGCCTTCTGACACTGCTGTTTTGTGTCGGCACATGTCAGGGTGAAGTGAGTCGAAACACAGAAAACAGCAAGCCTGGAGAATGTTTCCCTGTCATTGGAACGAGTTGGGGAGTGGCAAATACTATGCCCCCATTTTTCCAAGGGAGTTGGAATGATTGGGTATCCAACTGGCTTGAAAGGGACAATGGGGGCCTTTATATTCCTTCCACGAAAATTGTTTGTGTTCTGTGTGAGTGTGCAGACCACAGCTCTGCAGCAAACCCAACTTCCCAATCACCACAGTATCTTGCTTGCATTACATTGAAGATCATTCACTGGAAATTTGTTTGTCATGGAGGGTTTGAAGTGGTGAACATTTCCCACATGAGTTTAGCTCTGATTTATTTTCCTCAACACTTTGCCCAGCTAGTGGCTTGAAACTATAATCTATCATTAAATAGAGTGAGCCATATAAATCAAATAAAAAACAGGAGAAGGGACCAGTTCTCTTCAACACTTCAATTCAGGGTGTTTCATGGAGGTTCAGAATTGACACTTGGTCTCAATTGCACAATTTTGATTATTCAAGGAATGATAATTCATTATCAACCTTACGCTGACACAATACATATTTGAAGTAAAACCCAATGTCTCTGTGTTTTACGTCACAAAATGGCAGATATATGTTTGTATTTAAAATTGAGTCTTATTCTTCTTATACAAACCTATTCTTGTAACTCCAGTATATTATTTAATAATCTTGCATTGCTCTAATTTTGTATATTTGTGGGTATATCCTGTGTTAAATTTCCATATCCAATTACAATGGTGGTCAAGTGGGCTCTGGAATTGGAGAGTAATCTCAGCTCAACTCCACCAGACTTATGCAACTCCTCTCGCTGAGGTCTCATTGAATACTTCCCTTAAGTCTGAACAGATGATGATGATAACACTCTTATTTGGTAAACTGCAGGTAATTAAACCACAAGAATATACCCTAGATGCACAGGGGTAAACTGCAACGGAAAAGTGAACACAATGTAACAAACAATAACAACAACAAAAAGTGCTACGCCATCTTATGCTGTCTTTCTATTTTAATGAATTTATATTCTGCTCTGGTTTCCAATTTATTCCAGGTACTCTTTCTTAGGAATAAAATTCATGTCTGATCCTAACTATTATTCTCTCCACAATCATACTTTGGCTGGAGGCCATACTATCCTGTCATTTTTTTTCTTAATTCAGTTCCTTGCAACACCTCCTCTCTATCATGGTTTGACTCACAATTGCAGTTTAAAGAAAGGTGACTGAATGCTTATAGTTAGTGTGGAAATATGTTGCCTTCTTCAGAATTTGTATTTGGGATCAGTGCAAGAGGAAACTTTTGACAGTAGATGACAAACATCTTCCTTACAATTTATTATTTTATTAATTATTTAGAAAAATAATTCATGGGTTGATATATCTTAGGTGTGAGGTTCAGTCTGGCAGGCTCCACCCAATTTGATAGAATGGTTGTTGGCGGGCCATACACTTTTCTGCCTTTTTCCAAACTTTAGGCTGTTATGATCTTTCAAGTAAATACAACTTCAGGATCAAATTAGAGAATGGTATGCCAACAGTTGCTGAGATTGAAGCAAAGACAAAACAAAACAAAACAAATATATCTATTTCATCTTTTTTTCTTGTCCTCCCCATTTCTTTATTGATAACCTGTCTTTTCTTTTTTCTTGTTGTCTCTCCCTTCAATTCTCTATCCTTGTTTATTTATTTCTTTTTTATGTAGGTACAGCACAAACACACAGACACGTAATATTTACCCAGCAAAACATAGCAAGCATACACTTTAAAACATGCATGTAGTGCCCATCAAACAATGTTTCTTGAAGCAAGGAAAACAAAGTAATAATAAAATAATAGCAATAAAACAATGGAGTAGTTAAGCACACATTCATGAGCTTTTAAATGCAATTGTCAATACTTGCCTGATAGTAGCAAAGTTAATGTATGGTTTATTTCTAGAGGAAGAATATTTCAAAGAATGGGTGCTGCAAAGAAAATGAACATTTGATGTTTCCCTATTCATGCTTCATCTTCATCTTTCCTTCTTTTCCCACTGTCTTTCTCTTTCTCCTCTTGCTTACTTTTCTGGCATAATATTTTTCTGTTCCTCCCAATTCACCTTTAGTTGTTTCCCTTCCTTAGCTCTTCATTTTATCTCAATCTCATAAAAATCAAAGCCTTGAAATAAGCTTATATTGTGTATGGTGGATTAACCTTTCTCTTCCACTGTTCAAACCCTTGCTCAGCAATTACATCTCCGTAAACATTCATGATTAAGCTTAGTTTAAGGCCAGTGGATACATTTTGCATGTTGATAATGGTGATGCACAAAGTGTTTTGAAACTGAAACTTTTTCATCTTAAAACATTCCATTTGAAGTTTGAAATGTTTCATTTGGAGTTCAGGCCATTTTGGAAGTCTTCCGATGGTTCCATTTCACTTTCAAAACAATTACATCTGACCAGAAACAAGGAGTTCAAAATATTCAAAATGATCAGAATAATTCTGATTAGGTCGAAACAGCCCATTTGGAATGCCACAAATATTCTATGCTCAAAATGCTTTGCATTCAAATTTTGGCATACCTCTGATTTATAACCTCATAAACTATCATTTATGTTTTCAGAAAGTGGAGACTATGATGGGAACAGCACATAAAAGCAAGCTACATATTCATTTTGACTCAAACTGAGAGGGGGAAGTGAGGGAGCTAAGGATATTGGTTGTTCCTGAGAAGAGGGAAGGAATAGAGAAGATTAAGTGTGCAAGCAAGATGGTAGGAAATGCTGTGATAAAAGGAAGGGGGGAAAGGATTGAAGGCGGAGAACAGTGATATGGATCATCTTTGCTCTACTCACCTCATAAAATCATTCCAAGATCCCCTTTGGCTGAGTTTTGGCCCAAATCTGGGAAGAAAAAAAATTTCAGGATTCGTTTCTTCCAAACCATGGCCATCCAGAATGGTTTGGCAGAGCTTTGGAAGTACGATGTGCTTGCTCTGAGTTAAAGCAAAACATGTTTTCTACTCCATTCAGACCCATATTTATTCAGATGCCTTTGGCTTCCCAGGATGCTTTACATAGATTCTGTGAGGAAATTTTAAATATCAGACCGGGAAGGAAAGCTGCCCTAAGGGTGATACCAACTGGCACATTGCCTTTATTTGTTTGATTGATAGTTTGATTGGTTTGTTTGTCACCCATCTTTCTTTGACTTGCTAACACAGCTCTTACTTTTAGGGTTTATTACCTAGATAGACACAACCTGCCCATGTCTTACTTCCAGTGTTTTGTCAAACAGAGAGATGACTAAAAAAAAAAAAGGAAACAGAAAAGCGATGGTTAGCTGGTGAATAGTTATGGACAAGGGGCAGAGGATATCTAAGTTCAGATAGCCCATTACAGACTGGATGATTCTGAACTACTAACTTTCCCTCAACCCATATTCCCCTAAGAAACATGGAGTGCAATTTATAATGTTTTGAACTCCTAGAGAAAAGACAGTATGTAAATCTAATGCACTGAAAACAAATGAAAGAAAAAGAAAAGAGAAAAAAATGGAAAGAGGAGAGAGCCATGCAGTTAATTTGCTTTTTCCCAATTGTGCAAACTGCACTGTATTTTATGGACTACCCAATGCAAAGAGTTTTGCACATAGAACTCTGTCACAAATTTTATGATGCAGAAGTCATTGAAAAATTACTTGGCCCAATAGTCTTGTTTGAAGCCCTCTAGCTTGCATATGCATCAAACAGCAAACCCTAAAAGTGTCACAAAACACTTTGTTGACAGATAGCAACTCCATGTGCTAGGCAATTTCTCCAACTATTTTTATGGACCTCATCAAACATTGTGTCCATGCTCTTTCTCCAAAACAATCTTTACTGTGCTCCCATTTTCTTTCTCCTTTAAGAGCCTGGCTTTCAAGCCAGAAGCTACAGGCACCACAACTCTGTACTTTTATGGTGCAAGGAAACTGCCAAGGGAAACAGATGGGGCTTTATGATAGCAAATTGTAAAGAAATAAAAAGGTAGAAGGGTAATTCTGGGATTATAAAACTCAGATTTTTTGTAAGACTCTTTGGGATTGTTGTACAGCTTTTCCCCCTTTAAAAATAATAAAAAGGGTAGGGGAATTGTTCCATTTCATTAAACTGCTACACTGCCAATGTTGAAAAACATGAAGTTTCTAAAAGTATTTTGTTGTTAAAAAGAATCCCCTGGAGCCTGAAGAATCCTGAAACTTTGGACAATGAAGAGGTTAGCCTCCAAGACTTTCAAGAGGAATGATGATAATAATAATGCAATCCATCCATCCTTCCTTCCTTCCTTCCTTCCTTCCTTCCTTCCTTCCTTCCTTCCTTCCTTCCTTCCTTCCTTCCTGTAAATTTGTTACTCTTGATATCTGACTGCACTAGTCCTTCCAGTATTATTGGCAAGGCTTTTTGCAGTAGTTTGTTCCTCCTAGGGCAGAGGGAGAGGCCAAAACATACTCAGACCAGCTTTGTGCAGGATCGATGTGATGGCCCTCCGATTTCTACTCTGGTTCCTCAACCACTACACCAAGCTGTCTGGCTTTGATCAAGACCAATGTAAGACTTCTAGAACCATGGTGTCAGAATGGTCAGAATGCAGTATTGCAAGCTGACTCTGCCCACTACCAGGAGTTTGATCCTGAATGGCTCAAGTTGATTCAACCTCCCATCCTTCCAAGGTCAGTAAAATAAGAGCCCAGATTGTTGGGAACAAAATGCTGACTCTATAAGACTGCTTAGAGAATGATGTAAAGCACTATGATATTGTATATAAGGCTATTCTATACATTGGGACATCTGTTGGTACCATCCATTAGATTGTCCAAGATTCCCAATGATCAAGCTGTTAGTCTCCTTAGGAGGCTGAAAGTGCAAAAGGTAGTCATATTTCCTGTATCAATAATTTCACTTACAAATCTTTCATTTCCATAACAAGTCAAGACTCTAGCTTTATGCCACAGAGTGTAGACTAGAGAATAGGAGGAGCAGGCTGAGAATTGTTGCCACGCTATGGTATCTGCTTGTAGCTCCAAGCTTCTTATGGAATTTCTGGCATCTGAGGAGTTTCACCACTACCTCTTCCTCCCTGTATGGCCACATGGAAAAGTATGGCTTCCAGCTTCAATAAGAGCTTGAAAGGTATCTTAGCAAGTAGCAACTGACCTTTGAGTTTGAATGCTAGAAGTTAGGATTGGACCTGATTAGTACATTGGTGGGGAAAAATTAGGACATTCCAGGGCTTTATACTCCTTGAGGAAATTGAAAAATATTCTACAAGATGATAGTTGAAAACTAGCTCCAGTGTTGCTAAGAAAAGTATATGGCTGTCTGCAAATACTCAGAAGTTGAGCTTGACTTAAGGGTTTCAGTCTTCTTTTCTAAATGATTGTGTTTTTTTCTCTTTCTACCAGCTCAAGAAGCCCCAGATATTTTTTATGCAAAATGACATGCAAACTGAAGAAAGGAGGTTTTGCTCCATTCAGAACCTAACTTAAAAAGAAGATCCTCTGCTAGCTTAGAACTCATTTTTTTTCTTTTTCAAAAGCTGTCAGTTACATACATGGGACATCACCATATAGTCACCATCTTGACTTATTCTGTAGATGACCCTGTAGCAGGTAAGGCTTGCTGCTTTGCATGGTTTCTGTCTTCAGATGCATTAGGAAATGTGCATTTCTTTTCTATATGAAGATATGTATTTGAATGTATATTAGGTCTGTATGTCACTGAAAACAAAACATGCTTGATCAAAGATCTGGGTTTTAAATATGTCCCTTTGATATGGATTATAATGGCAAATGTAGCAAATATGCTTTCTGCCATGGAAATGTGAAAGGAAGGAAGGAAGATTAACCAAGAAAATAGGAAAAATAGACCCTGCAAACGAATCATTCTGGTAAATCAAGAAATATGGAGGGTGATTTCACTTCAATAATTCTTACAGCTCCTAGATCTGGACTGCAAAAATCCAGATGACCATGAGAAGCAGCACAGAGATTTAGGAAACTCTATAACAGTGTTATCGAAAAGAAGGGGAGAGTAGAAGGGCTGCACTGTAAATGGCTTGATATATTTTATGGATAAAAAGTAAGAAACAGATAATCATGTAATAATCAACATCTCTGGCACTGGAATAACTCAGGTAGATGTACTATAGTTGCTGCCTCTATTTTTCCTTTTCATTTTTGTGAATAACATTTATTCCATTTCATTCAACTTGTTAGTTCTCTCCTCAGGGAGTTTATAGCGTCCACAGTCCAGGCATTTATTTTTAAAAATATTTATTTTCTAGTTTTTCAAGAAACTGAAATGCAAAGCAAAATGTGTAGTCATGTTTCTTCCTCAAGTGTTTACTTCTTTTCGGAAAATTTTAATCAAGAAACATGCACTCCCGACATTGATAGAATATATATGCTATCTAAAGAAAAAAGTATCCAATTATTATTTTTACATTCTTCCATGTCCCAAAAGTTTTCTCCATCTCTTCACCAGATTCCATAGCCTGAGAAATATCCTGTAAGTTTCATTCAGTTATGTTTTTTTTTAAAAAATGTGAATGCCTGTCCATTTAAAATGCATCGTCTATGTATGGAATATAGTATAAAATCTTTTAGTTAGAATCTGGTTAAATATTATCTAAGAGGAATGCAGTGCTTGCATAATTAACTCCGGGTAACATTTTAAAAAAATCATTCAATCTAGGAATAAATATAAAAAAATCTATTTCATGATATGATTTGAACATCATTCTTGGAAGTCCAGGAGTATATTTTCATAGAATTTAATCCCTGTGTATATGCATACAAATAAATAGACATCTTGTTTTATTTTGACTGCACAGACAACTGGACATCCTGCTGCCAAGGCACTTAGCAGGATTGTTATTGGAACATTTTTGAAGGATGATCATCTTCTTTCCTGGGGCAACAAGCACTGTGGTTTATGGAAGAAGATGTGCTTTGCAAGCAGAAAGTTTTATATAAGATCCCCCAGAGAGCTGCTGATAGTCACAATTGATAATATTAAGGTAAAAGGACCTGGCTGGATGTTCTGACACAATAGGGCAGCTTCCTGGGTTTCACTAGGTTTGCAGATCTGTTACTTATTCCTAGATATGTTTACCCTGCATCCTAGACACCACTTGACATCTTGGCACATGAACCTAGGACATGTCACTTATTTCATCTTTATAGCACATTTAGACAAGACCGTAACAGAATATTTTTGTAGGTTCTAACCTAAAAAATGTATGCATCAACTGATGGGGGGAAATGTTATTATGTCACTTTGTTTCATTTGTCAGGAAGCATAGCTGTGTGATTGACTCGGTCTTTGGAGTTCAAAAACTTTATCAAATTTTTCCCCAATTCCTGAATGAAAATGGGGGAGTCTATGATCAAAAAAGCTGGTCATGTTTAACAAAATATTCAATTTCTTATTTCCAATTTTCCCAAGGAGTCTTTATATATTGCCTAGAGGCAATTTTAGAATTTATGGTGATGATTCAAACTGCTTTTGGTACTATATCATGATAGCGTCCCATTTATCTCTCTTGGCAAATTATAATAATTTTAAACCATTAAAATAAGGTTGGGTGTAGGGTGAATTGGCCATCAGATCATTGTTCCGAACCCATTGGTGCTCATGGACTTAAGGGTCCATGCAATTTCATTTTAACATTCATATATTAAAAACAGAGGCAGGAAAGTTGATTTAAATGATTACTTATATGAAACAGCTCTGATGTGTACCAGATTTTTTGCTTGTGGTTTTTTGCCACAAACAAAGCAACATTTCTTTGTACCCGTAAACTTTATTAAAATATGTGCTTCTTCAGCCTTAAATTAAATTTTAAAAGTATTTTGACTCTTACAGAAATAGCATCAAAGTAAGGAAATGAGAGGATTACAATGCAAAGAAGTAACATAAAATAGCACATACAAAGGAAAGAAATTCCCCCTGCCCCATCAATTAAATAAAGCTATGGATCTCTCTCTTGGCAGGCTTTAGATCAAGGGTGTAGAACTCATGATGACACATTATCATATGATGTATCACAACTCCCTCCCTTTGCTAAAATGGGGGAAGGCGTGGACAGCGCATGATGCATCTGGGCCATGGGCCGTGAGTTTGACACCCCTACTTTAGATAGTTTACCCTATAGTGCTGGAACAAAAAGAAAAATAAAGCAGTAACTATCTAAAATAAATAAACTGCATAAGATACGTTCTTGAAAAGGAGCTGCAAAATTCACAAAATATAAAATGATATTGCATCTGTTCGCATTTATTGTACCAGTTGTTCTGAAGAGTATGACATTCGTTCACCAGACCTCTTGACAACCTGACTTAAAATTTTATTTAGTAACCAACTTGTGAGTATATTGTATATCCTGCCATGGTAAAAAGTAATAATTTTGGAATAATATTCAAAAGCTGCATCCTTTTATCTTTTCAGCAAGAAAGTTGTAGGTTTACATTTGGAAAAAAAGACATTGCAATCTCCAGTGGTGGAACAAGGCCTTGATTTAGCCATTACAGAAAAACAACAATATAGAATTTTGCCATTTACAAATCAATATTTGTCCTTAATTCATCTGATGACATTTTAGATAAAGATGATCCTTCAGGCGTAAATGTTGGTGAGTGAATGAGTGTATTACCTTTGACAACATTTTCTGATTCTCTTACTGATTCTCTAAGAGCTGATCATCACAATTTGTAAAATATATCTTCCATGTTAGAACATTTCAGTTTGATGTCATCTACAGAGATGCAGACACTGTCCCCCCCCCTCAAAAATATCATGTTTTCATCTGGAAATCTTCACCCAAATTCCAGGAAATTCAAGAGAGGAAATAAACTCACAAGATTTATTCAGATATTATAAATTGCTTTGCCCCAGACTCTGAAAGGACAACAGGCATTCATTTGCTGTAAGATATAATTTCTGACTCATATAATATTTCATTATGACACTAAATTGTTTTGCTGAGATATGCTATGCAAGCATGAGAGCTACACATGCTCACTTGATACACATCACTTTGAATTTTTAACAAAAGTGAGACACACTTGAAAAAAAATTAAGGCTAAGCTAGATGAAGTGGAGTGTCTGTTGGTCATTTGCTTTCAGAATGTGGTACATGTTATTTTAATAATCAAATAATCAAATAGTGTAATCTGCACTTTACTTTGCTGCAAGTTCTTTCCATCAACTTATAAGCATTTCCAGTTTCAACTATGAAGTGAAAGAAAACAGTCTGGAGCAATAGACTGGTGAGAAATAAGGTGTTGGAGACAGGAATATTTAGAGTGTTTCTTCAGCATTTACTTTAGCAGTGAAGTGATAGAAATGGAATAAGACATGTATCAGCCACTGTCACTTCTAGTTTGGCTTTACAAGTGCAACTATGAACCTGACAGAAATATCAAATGATGCACCATTCTATTTGGAAAGGTGCAATGGTACAAATATTCACAGAGACAATGAGACAATAAATTATTCTAGATCTGTAATTACTGTAGATTGTCATGTCAGCAAAAAATTGTCTAGGATTTGGTATAGAAGTGCCAGATCAATTGCAAACTCATATTATTTCTTGTATGGCATACATTTTAATTGAGAATAATTTCATTGCTCCAATGGTGATGGTGGTGGGGATTGAGGGGGGGGGGGAGAGGACACTGTAGGATGAACCATAGATTAAACAGTGTTGTGGTTCCTAATGCTTAGAATGGTTGCAGTGTGGCATATATTTTAGAGACGTTTGAGCTCAAAAAATCCAACATAATAGAGGTTGTGTCCATATTGCTGCTGCTAGTGTTCTGTCTTTTAGAGTCACAGGCACAACAGCTGTTCCAGTAGGCGATAACTGTATTTGGAATGAATCATGAACTCAGAAATACCTAAGACATAAAAGTTGGAGATACAACAAAATATTTTGCCTTCTTTGTTGGGGTAGCTATAAAATATTTACTCAAATGTTGTATGGCACAATTTCAGGAAAAAAATGAGAGTTGGACATTCTGAGCCAACAGGGAAAGCTATCCTGGTTGGTTGGAGGTAGTGACTGATGACCCAATGACCTCTTGAGTTTAAGTGGGAGAGATGACAGGGGAAATGACTTGGCTTTCTTTTTTTCCCCTACTGTTGACTCATCAACTCAGCCCATCTGTCACTCGACTGTGGGCAGGGAAATCTGAGCCAATATAAGGCTTTATGAAGACAACAGGTGGGTGAGTCGGGGGTGGACGAATAAGGCTTTGAAATGCCTTTCAAACTATAATGAAGATATTTTATCTTAATTGGATATTGGATCTTCTTTGAGAAAACATCTAGATTTGGGGGGGTCACATGTTTGGACAAGGCCTCCCATCACTCTTCAGTAAATGCCTAATGACCCGATCTCAAGGGTGTATATTAGCTTTAGTAATACAAACATAAAAAGCATCCTTACTTAGTAGGAAATGAGAAAGTTTCAGCAGAGCTAAAATGTTATCTTCTGTTCCTCGCAGCTTTGAATAAAATCTGATTTCATGCCAGACAGAGGCTGCTGTCCTAATGTCCTTATTAAGTCAGATGAGGATCAAGTGCAAAAATAATTTTGTAATGTGTACAAAGAATTGAAATGTTTAGTGACTTTTTTAAACCCTGAAATTCATTTAAAAGTGGCTTTCAGCCACTAGCAATGCAGAAGTCTAAATCTAACTTATATGAATTGACCAAGTAGAATAGATCAAATTGGGAAAAAATGTCTTTCAATCCTGATTATTTTGTTACCAACATGACCAACTAAAGCTGATTTTAAAAAAACATCTGGGCACTGATACTAGAATCCACAGACTGAGGCACCAAATTATTTTATAAAAACTCCAAAAATAACATATTGAAAATAATCGTCTCTGTCTCTGTGAGGTCTCATAGTCAACAGTCCTATCCATAAGTTAAGTGGCAGTCTTCTGGATTTGTGGAACTGGATATTATAAATCTTGATTAACAAAAGAAGTAAGTATATGTTTGCATTAAAACAAAAATATTAATTGGAATCACTAGACTTTAGCACAAATATTAGATTTCCATCTCTATTGATATGTACAAAAATATATTTTTCCTTTTAATATGATTAAATTACTATTTTTCCAGCCTTAATCCCAGCCAAAGTCATGGCCAGTCATCTGGTAGAACTTCATGTTGAAGGGCCGATAGAATTCTCGCAGTCTTTGTATTACTTTCTGGTCAATGTCGGGATGGGTCCGTCCTTTCGTCTTGCCCAGGCAGTGGGGCTTGCTGCTGCCTTCAGCCTTTTTCAGGCATGGGAACCCCTTGGTTTTGTTGAAGTAGAAATGTTTATCTGTGATGATCCTCTTGAGGCCCAGAAAGTCCTGGACGCGGCCCAACTCGCCTGCTGGATCACTGATAAGTCTCTCCCCACTGACAAAAAGGATTTGCCCAAGCGGGAAGTACAGGAGCCAATTTTCTAGGTGCTTGGCATAAATGCCAATCTGGATGGCACTCCAGGAGGTATCAATCAGGCCCGTAGTCCTGTTTTTGAAGGTCAGGCTCTCAAAGGACGGGATGTCTGGCTTCTTGGAAAGGGTTTGTGTGTAGTCAGAAATGGCTCGGGTGACCGGGTCTCTCACCACCACAATGAGCTTGGTGTCCTTTGACATAGAGGAGATGCGAGCTGGTGCTTCCTTAGTGACAAAGTAGCTGGGCGTCTTCTCCATGGTGATCTGACCATCAAGAGTCCTTGGCATCAGTTCCCTAATGAAAAATAGAAGAGAAAATTTGCAGAGCTGCACATTTGTACATGTCTATCTTCAGCTCAATCATAGAAAATAATGGAACTCATAAACGGGATGTCATCTATGGGAGAAATTTTAAAATATTTGAGCACAAGGGTTTTTTTTTTAATGCATAAGGTGTCTTTTGAGTTGAGATTAATTCTTAAAGCCCAGTACATTCTGATGGTGTCTTAGGTCAGATTCCACTTAGCTTTTTGAGTTCAACCAACCAAAAGTTAGTGAGTGATACAATATCTTATCAACAAATATTGTATCAGACAAGATAATACATGGAAAGTTGGAATTCTTATTTGTTCTGTAACATGGAAATATTGGTAAATGGCAGACCAATTGGTATCTATATAGATTAGGCCTAAGTCAGGAACACTAAATGGTTTTTCTAATTGAATGTGCCTTTGAGAATAACATCCAAATTCAGCATTCTGGACACTTCCACATCACATTCATTAGTTTACAAATTTGAGAGAATAGAAGGAAGGACTTTTAAAACATTTAAATGATCTCTAGAAAAAAAGTGCATATGAAAATTATTCTAGTGCAAGAGTCTTGTGAGTTATTATTTTCCTATATTTACTATTCAATTATACATTACTATATCAAAAGGTCCCATCTCATTTCAAAATTATATAAGATTATACAGGCAATGCCTTTATCTCACCATGCTATCTAGCATTGGTTTCATAAACTCATGAGGCTAAGCATTGGTAGGACCATTTGTTTAAGAGAAAGATCTACAACTGTCACCTGTTAAAAATAAAGTTCACCCCCCCCCCCCAAATAGGTTCACCATAATTCAGCTCCTCCAAATCAGATTTCCCCAGAAAATTTACCCTAAGGTCAGATACAGGAGGTTGAATATTATGTACTCTTATGAATAAGAACTATTTACATAGTAAATAGCAAAGAAGGGTTATGTTTACAAGTGGATTTACGTGAAGAATTGAACGTTCTAGCTGTCATTTTGGCTGTACGATGATCTGTTTCACACTCTGAAGAAATGAACATTCGGCTTGTTGGCAGACTGAAACCACTGACTCTATATTGTTGGGAGCCACTAGGAATGTTATGCCACAACCCTGGAGAGATTGACTAATGACTTGGGCATCTTCCATAGACATAAGGCTGTGTGGACTGGTGACATCTGGATTTAATTGGGGAAAAATGCCACTAAAAATGATCAGGGCTACAAAAATATTTCGGCAAAAGCAATTTTGAAATGCTATTTGCCCAAACAAATGGGCGTTTGTTATTTTAATGTTTGTAGTCCAGTGGAGGATGCATTGGCTTAATTACTTATTTAAGGAAGACAACTCCTTAAAGAGGAGTGTTTTTTTGGACTGCATCTATTAATTCAGCATTCAATGTTGAAATCCATGTTCACTTGGGTCTTTCAAAACTCAACTTATAATATTGAAGCTTGCACCAATATTTCACATAGTGAGGATCATCCCCTATTTGACAAGAGTCTGTCCTACAAGCACTACTTTCAAACAATGTAATGACATACTTATATGTTGAATAGATTTATACACAATTACATTATACAGAGCTTTCACTATATAATGTAACTGTGTATAAACTGTTGATTGTGTATTAAGCACTAGGTGTTCTTTAAATAGTTAGATGTGAGACCAGCAGGCATCTGAAGCTTCTACATGAGACTGTGGGAAGCCATGGAGATGACCTTGGAAAAACTATCTAGAATCCATTAAACAGGTACATAAGCATGCTTTGGGTCCAAAGCATGGAGAAAAGTATTAGAAACAGACTTAGGCTGGCTATCCTCCTGAGTAACTAGGGCATTCATGGCAAACCTTTTCGGCACTGAGTGCCGAAAAGGGAGCACACGTGCATGCACATTCATTTGGGCCGCAATTTAGAAGAGAAGCTGCCCAGGGGGCATGCGTGCACCGGAAAATGAACTTCTGGTTTCCAGTGTGAGCATGCATGCCAGCCAGCTAGTCTTTTCAGTTACTGGTGCGTATGCACATGCAATGATCAACTGGCCAGCGCCCATGTTCATGCCGGAAAACAGAAGACCAGCTCTTCCAGTTTCCAGCACTGCCGCACACACGATGGCCAGCTGATCATCATGCGCACATGCACACCAGAAACCCAAAAGAGGAACGGATGATGCTGCGTGTGCCAGGCAACATGGCTCCGCGTGCCACTTTGGGCACATGTGCTGTAGATTCATCTTCCCAGCCCTAGGGTATAAGAGGAAAGGAAGAGAAAATAGAATCACTTGTAGAATTTTGTTACCATAGCCTTTCACAATAAAGTATAGTACTAGTTTTCTTGTGAAATCTATTTCCTGATCTGGACAACTTCTAGGGCCAAAAAAAAAAAAAAAGTGAAAGCTTTGAGTTGGTCCATCAGTCACATCCAATGAACTTGTTTACTAACCTGGCACTAAAAGATATTGATGACCAACCTGACCATCTTCATTCCACAAGGACGAACTTCATGGAAATAGCAAATTTATGTATCTTCCCAATGGATTATGGATTTGTTATCCAGGGCATACAGTATGTATAGTTTAGTTCTGGAATGGGTATTACCCATTAATACCCAAGGGCACACATTCAGCAAGCTAGGTGTAGTATATACACACACAGCTAGGTGTAGTATATACACACACAGCAGCAGCATACAATATGATAGTTCCTCTTAACTTAACACCTTCCATTTCTCTTCCCGATGCTGGGGACTTTTTATTTGTTTGTTGTTCTGCAGTGGCTGATGGTGATTTACTGAATGGAAAATTGTCTATAGACTTTTCAGCTGACGAAGAAAAGAGCAGCATTAGGCAAGCTTGTAAACAGCACAGATTTAGCTTCCATGTGGATGCCCTTGGGCACACTGAACAAAGAATGACATATCATCGCATACTGGTGCAGCAGCAGGCCCATTTTTGAATGCACTCAGAAATGGATATATAGTGGTTGTTTTTCTGATCTTTAGTTGCTTTATCCTTAACCTAGCCACAATTCTCAGTGGTTGGGTTTTTTGCCATTAAGTATGTGCCAGAGTAAATGCCAACACACACACAAACACACACACACTCTTCTGGTAGAAGTTGCCGTCTACAGAATGACACTCAGTTCTCTGTTCAAGTTGCCAAGTTCCAACAGCTGAGGTCTCATTTGTGGAAACAAAACAAACAACATGTATAAACCACACCATACTTTCAGATATTAATTTCTGCAGTTTTGCTGATTAAAAGGATAGTACTTATGGAGCATTTGCTGTTGGCCTGTCGCTATCAAGCCAAAGATGTTATATGTTAACACAGATTCAGTTTAGAAATAGGAGCAGGGAAAAGTTTATTGATTCACATTTCAAGAAACATCCTCATTCACAGCCAACACATGATCTGGAACACAATCATCCTTTAGTTTTTCACATTTCTCTGGAAGTCAATATCAGTGGGGGCATCTGGTATCAACCACCTCATACTGAAGATTGTAACTTGGATTATAAATAAGAATAAGTTAAAAAGTCAAGAAATTAATGAAATAAAAATAAAAAGGGATATGTCTGTGGAACTAAATGAGAGGGAATGAAACAATAGAACTGAATGAAGGTGGCGTGGCCATGAGGGATAGAGGAAAATTAAGCTATAGGTTTCCTTATCAATGAAAGAGCTACAAAGTATGTTAGAAAGAATTAATTGATGTCCACTAGGTTGCTGTGGGTGCACTTAAAAGTACAAACCCATAGGTAGATGATATCTACATGTTAAGGTGCAGTAAATGATGATAATGAGGGAGATGAGCAGTTTAGAAATATGAAATATAAATAAATAATAGATGAACTAAATATGAATTTGGTGGAAAATTGTGCAGCATTCTGAAGGTATGCAGAATGAAGGTATGCAATCCAGGGGAAATAATTCTGTTTGATGACATGAATGAGTAGGTAGAAATGACACAAGCAAATACTGTGTAGAAAAAGTGTGGGGCCATATACAAACCCAAGAATGATAACTGTTAGGAGTAGAGCTAACATAGCATGGACTAGTTCGCAGATTAGTAAAAACATTGCATCAATAAATCTGTGCTGTAGGGCCAAATACCTGTTAATGTGGAAAGACAAGATTAAAAAAACCCCTAAAATGTCAACTCTGGAGGACTGATGTGCATTTATATATAAAATGGTTTAACTGTTTGAAATTTGAATTTTAAAAACTTAAATGTATCAATCAAGATATGTAGCAGTCTTTGAATGACTCTTATTTTAATAACCTTTGTTCTTTCCAGCTTCTTTCCCAAAGTTGCATAAGCATTTTAACTACCTTTTAATATTTATGTTAATACAGTAGACAATTAGAAATATTTACTCCCTATAAATTCGGAAACATTCATCATAATAATTATTTCCTGGTACTCCAAGGGACTAAAGAAAAATGCAAAATACTAAACTCTGCAAATGTTCCTGGGTAGCTTAACTCTTACAAAAATATGTGAGATTTTTAGAATGGATTTATTAATTTATTTTTTAAAATAAATTTTTAAAGGAAGTTAAGCAAATTCATTGGTCCAATTTTAGAATCTAATCAAGGACAGTATACTTTCAGATCACCATACAGGTAATACCTGGCATACTGGGGCTGTCGTGGCTCTTGACATCTTAACACTAAACTTCTTGCAGAAGACAACTGTGACTTTTTGTATTTCTTATAACCATCCTATAGAGAAAAGAAGCTAGTAAGTCACAGAATAAGGTTTTATTTTATTTTATTTTATTTTATGTGGCAGGTCAAGCTCTGGATTTTATTTTGTCCATTGGACAAGAAGACGATGTTCCAAAAGTGAGAAATTTTGCATCTGCTCTCTGGACATACCATTTCACTGAGATTTAGGCTTGCAGTGACTATTGTTTTCTGCAGGAGTGGAGTAATCCATCTCAAAAGGCTCCAAGGATTTTTTGGCTAGTGTGCCTGGTTAAACATTTGGTTGCCCTATGGCAGTGATGGCGAACCTTTTCAGCACCAAGTGCCGAAAACAAGCCCGCGTGCTCATCTGGGCTGCAACCCAGAAGAGGAGCTGCCCAGGGTGCATGCACGCACCCAAGAATGAACTTCTAGTTTCCAATGTGCGCATGCGCATCAGCCAACTAGTCTTCCAGGTTTCTGGCACACATGCGTGCACAATGATCAGCTGCCCAGTGCACATGCTTATGCAGGAAAAGCAGAAAGCCAGCTCTTCAATTTCCAGCACCGCTGCACACAAGAAGGCCAGCTGATCATCGCACACACATGCACGCCAGAAACCCAGAAGAGAAACAGGAGAGCCAGGTGACATGGCTCCGCGTGCCCAAAGTGGCACACATGCCATATGTTCACCATTATGGCCCTATGGAATGCAAAGAAGAGCAGGGCATCCACAGTGCAGAGTTTATTTCCTGGGTATACATTTTCATGGAGGACAATGAAGCAAGGTTCTTCTCCAGCCCCTTATTTCATGAGATATAGTTCAGTCAGCTAGAGCTTTATACCGTAGAGTCAAGACAATGATTGAGTAGTATGATTATTAGACCGAGTTATGACATGCATGACATTATTGCTAGTTACTCTTTGACTAAAAAAACTTCTTTTTGATCCTTCCAGTTTCCATTTTCTGCCAGGAAAGTGTACACAACAGAACTCTCCAGAAAGCAACCTCACCAGATATCATGTAGTTAGTTAGGTGTGGTTTTTCAGGAGATGCTTTGCTGCTCAGATGACAGTGTGTTAAATATGAAAGCTGTTTGTTAATGCAGAGTTATGAAGGTGGTGGGATTGTTATTTTTATGCATATGTGGGCAGGAGGAAGTAAAATGAAAACATGTTCCCAACCAACACTGTGAGTCAACAATGCTCCAAAAAGGACGAAAAAAAAGGGGGCGGAGATGGGCAGGTCTGATGAAAGCTTCAATTCACTATGGATCATGGCTCCCCGGTGCCTTTGCTATTACCTCACAGGCTTCGCTGCTTCCAGAATTTGTTCATTTGTGCGTAATGTACATTGCAAGTAACACACATAAATGCCAAGAGTATAGTGTCTATTTAGGAGAGGAAATCAAAGGATTTTTCAGTTGCTAAATAGATAGGCAGATGGCTGTCTGGGAAAATATCTGAAGATGATTCCCACATATTATGATGGCTGGTTGCATATAAACTAACCATTAGAAAATTCCATGTGTTTCTCTCTCCCTCTCTCTCCCCCCCCCTCTCTCTCTCCCTCTCTCTCTCTCTCTCAGAGTGTGTGTGTGAGAGAGAGAGAGAGGGGAGAGGGAGAGAGAGCATTTGCATAGACATGCAAACAAAACCACACAGAACCACAGACATATATAATTACAGTGCAATTCTATCCTTGTTTAAACATAAACAAATGTCACAGATGTCACATTATTTCATTCAGTGATCTCATTTGAAACTCTATTCCCATTTCAACTCTGTGGATAAGGAAAAAAAAGTATTTCTAAGAACTGATCCGACTGGGGCTCTGCACAGCCAAGGTAGAGGGTGTGGATCTTCTCATTGATCTCCACTCCTCCACCTTTATAAACTATTATGTTCCTATTGCCTCCCCTTTTGATGGGGCTAATGGTACATCATCATCATTAAAGAAAAATCCAGGAAAATCAGAAGATAAATCATGCAACCTGTATGGTCCTTTATATACTATTACATTCATTGAGCTGACTGTACCAAGGCAAATGAAACAAGATTTGAGGTCTCAGGGAAGCAGCGGTGTTTATAGCGTGTGATTAAAAAAGAAAGTCAAGTTCACAAATAACTCAGTGAAATGAAAGTTCTATCTGTTTTTTTCATGTGCCACACACATAAAAAATACTGAAGTTTCAATTAAACCAATGCAATCTCCATCTTGGTTTTTACTGGACTCTACAGATATTTTGGGAGAAAACTTCTGAAACTAAGATATCTGTATTGAGTCAACCTACAATTATTATGGTCAGTATGACTTATGACAGCACTTAGAAAAAAGAGAAGTTCTCTTAGACTACCTGTAAGGACATGGTGAGCTAAATAAAGGACAGTATTATAGGTGAGAACACTGACCAGAGGACAGATCCTAGATGTCAAAATCTGTCCAGAGAAAGAGAGATTGTGGGATTGCCCACATATACTCCAAACAGCTCTCATGAGCAGACTGCAAGAACTGAAGTTTATTGCCGCTGGTAAATTGAGTGGCTGGGGTTGAGGTATTTATATTTTTGCTCAGCATTGTAATGTGGCATATGTGGACATAAAGCATGGCTAAGCCTAATTTCTTAATCACTTTTTGAATTAGTTTTTATTGATTTTTAAATATTAACATTTTCAATAACAAAGTTGATGGCATTTATTGGGTGAATCTCCTTCAATCCTAAACAAAAAAAATTAAGTGTCACTTAAAGGACTTAGAAATGTGGAATAAATGGCAAAAGGGTGATTAGAATGTTATTTCTGAACAGTTATAAATATACTAAGGATTGACTTGAAATGGGATTTTTAAATTAATAGAATAGATCCTTCCCTTGTAAAAATAGCTGTGTTTTTTTTAAGTTAGAACTTTACATTGGCTGATATTTTACCATGTTCCCCCCAAAATAAGACATCCCTGGATAGTAAGCCCAATCAGGCATTTGAGCGCATGCGGTAAAATAACCCCCCCCCTGAAAAGAAGCCCTCCCTGAAAATATTGCAACACACCAGCAGCCATGAGATGACTACACTCACTGCCTCCTGCACCTCAAAAATAATAAAACCTCCTCAAAAACAAGGCCAATGAGCCAATAACACTTATTTCGGGGAGCAAAAGGAAATAAGACTCTGTCTTAGACACAGTAATACTTAAAAGGGAGAGTGACTTGGATAATTTTCCTATATTGGATATACAAATGAGATCTGTTAAAGTTTGAAAGACTTGGTGAAAAGAATAGATATAAAGATTTAGGACATTATTTGAAGAGATTAAAGATAAAAATTGTAAAATGGGAGAGGATATAATGTGGATTTATTTGATCAGGATTAAAATAGTTGATGTTATTCTATAATCACTAAATTGACATTTTCTTTATCAGCCCAGACTGAGTGATGTGGATTTAAGGATCTGATAATTCTTTTTCAGATGAAGGGGGAATATTTATTTTTTGTTATATTGTAATCTTTTCTATTCTTTCACTTACATTGTTCTTTTTCTTCCTTTTTTCTATTATGTACTTTTGAATTTTTTCTATTTTTTTATTTGTTGTAGTTTGTATTGTATTCGATCTGTAAAGTTTAATAAAACTGATTTAAAAAAATGGGATGGCAACACCAAGACAATGGTATCCTAGCTTTGATCTTATTAGCCTTTTCAAATGAATCCCAAATCATTATTTGTAAAGGATTGTTTTAAAAAGGCAGTTTACCTCCACAGAGAAATGCCTGAATCCAAGTGAACAACCTAAGCTTTGCAATTAACAATTATATCCCTGATCCAGTTTCCTGAGTGCGCTAACCAATATTAGGAAACATTGCAACTATAATCTGTTACTAACTGCATATGTACTCTATTCATCATAATTAGTAATAGTAGTATTAATTTGTTATTAATTATTGGTATTCATTAAGCTTTTTCCAACACTGACAGCTGGCAAGTTGATTGACAGTAAAAGCAAAATAAAAATATTCACAGATAAAAAAAGAGAAGGAAAAAAGGAAGTACTCCGAGAGTGATGTAGATGAAGGCTAGAAAACCAGCCAATTATTCTCTTTTTGAACGGCATCATATGCTTTCCAGAATAAACCTGACCAAATCTGTATCTCCACTCAAACAATTTATGAAAGAAAAATATATGTTGGTTTCCTCAGGTTTAGGATTAATTGGGAGGGATATGAAAGTCCATTTCTGTGTAATAAATTTTGCAGCCTTTTCACCTCTGGTATTTAATGACATTGTGTCTTCCTGTTTGAAAATTTCATACAAACAGTTTACTGTGCATTAAGACAACTGTCACTCTATTTGGTAAAAGGAACAGAACTTGATATGATAATTTTTGGCTAGGCTGGGGCAAATGTGGCATTTGCTATGATGAATCCCAAAATGCACAGCAAGACACTGGCCTAAAGAAAGTTCCAAAAGTAATAAGACCTAAATCAGGAAATTGCCTCCAGGAGAAGGTTTCTTATGGCAACATGGTTTGCTTTTAAGTCAGCTTGCCACCCTAGTGGAACTGACCACATCTGGTGGTTATGGCCACAATCCACTGTCACATTCTAAACACACTTTGCTGAAAGTTCCTGAAGAAATATAATGGAAGTGTGTGCACAGGAACACTGCCTTAAAGTGATGATTTGAGGGAAATTAGGGCCCCATCTTAATCTATTCAACGCTTCAAGCAGTATGGAAACCCATCTTTAAAAACAGCTGTTGGTGGTTCCAATCAATCTCTCTGGTGGGTAGTGAGTGAACTGAAATTGGTTCAATACAGTCAACTGTCGCATGCTGAACAAGTAAAATTAAAACTAACGGCTTTTTTGGAAAACCACATCTCTTCTTTGTGGAGCATTGATTTCCAAAGTCATATCCAATTTTGCAACAGGGCTGTAAGAAGAAAGCATTTATGCCTGGAGTTGCCCCATGTTTACCCTGAAAGAAAATGGCCAAAATGGCTCCCTCTGACCTCTTTGCTCATATATCACATCCCTTGTTAAGATCAATACAGATTTCTTTGCTGGAGCTTCCAGCAGGCAAGCAGTCACTGCAGTGTTTTTCCATACCCTGGAAGAAGTTTCAGCCTGTTTCTTTAGGCTTCCTCACAACTCCACAAAATGCCTGTGGTTTTTAGTCAGGGAGGTTTCACATCTTGAGTGACTTTGCAGTCCATTTAGATCTCTCACTTGCTGGGTACTATTCAACAGTAGTTCTTTAACAGCATTTTTTCCCCTCAGGTCAGAGTAAAGTGCAAACTGGGATTTGAATTTACATTTGCATTTGCAAACTGGTCCCTGTGTTAGTTCCAGTAACTGGCACAATCTCATTTGGTATTCTATTAGAATGATTCAAGTAGGCACTGAATAACAAAAGCAGACACTGAGGTAAAGGTGTGTGGAGGGACTCATATTATTCAAAGTAGTTGGTCAAAGATTAATTAAAGGATTAATTCGATCCAATTCAGCATAGAAGTGCTAGAAATGCAAAATGGACCATGGCTAGATATCATGTAACATAGCTTTCTCAAATCTGGCTACACACTACACTTTAGAAGTTGAAAGTGGATTTCAACTTCTAAAATTTCCTAGCCAATGTGGCTATTGCAGAAAAATAGGGGGTTGGTTTCTATTTGAAATGTGTGCAGGTTGGGAAAGATTTTGGAACACTCTGTTTGATTCTCCTCCATCCCCAATAATCTTTATTGTGGGGTAGAGAGTCCAACCTCCTTAGGGAAGGGGGATGCTTGCCTCCTCTTCCACCAACTTTGCAAACTAACTAGTGCATGCAAGAAACTGGATAAAGTGAAACAGATGATGGCAAGAACTGTGGTGGCACAGTGGTAAGAATGCAATATTATGGGTTAACTCTGCTGATTGCCAGGAGTTTGATCCTCACCGGCTCAAGGTTGACTCAACCTTTTTTCCTTCCAAAATCGGTAAAATGAGGACACAGATTGTTGGGGACAATCTGCTGACTCTGTAAACTGCTTAGAGAGGGATGTAAAGTACCATGAAGCGGTATAAAAGTCTAAGGGCTATTGCTATATCTGTCCTAAGCTTCAGGAACTTGTTGTTTATTTGAAAGGTTGCTCTAAGACATTCCCCTACACCTAAAAAAAAATCATATTTGTCCCATTCAAATCTGACTTAAACTTAAAGAACCATAAAAAGGGAAGTGCAAGTGTTGAATATGCTTACTTTCACCAGCAACGCAGATTACATATTTATAGTTTTTCCATTATGGCAAGATGCATTTCCTTTTAAATCATATTTTTTGTTTCTAAATTAGCATCAGGTTTTATAGACATATTTGCTTCTTGGCCCCATTTCTTTTAAAAAGAAATGAATAAACTGTCACCTTATGTACTTGTCTCTTTTGTGCAAAGCATCCCGTAAGATTTACCTATTGTCAGCAAGTCTTTAGCTCAATCTTTTATTTATTATCAGCAATAAAACTATGCAGTGTAAGGAATCTGTGCTTGAAGTCTGAAACTGGCTCAAAAGCTGCCTTGATCACATAAAGCCTGCTAGTTTTCTTCCTCTACTGAGATTTATTTGAGCAATGCCAATATTGCAGTTCTGTGGAACTTGAGGTCAATTT
Organism: Thamnophis elegans; assembly: GCF_009769535.1. Lineage (NCBI taxonomy): Eukaryota > Metazoa > Chordata > Lepidosauria > Squamata > Natricidae > Thamnophis > Thamnophis elegans. The sequence goes on from NC_045542.1 coordinate 60,517,260, forward strand.
GTTTTCCAACTAATGAGAGTGTTTTCCTCACCCCACTTCCTAAATTGAAGTCAATCTGCCTTCTGAGCTTCAGTGTTCTATTTGTGGGGAAAGTATCTCTCCTGCCTCCTAAGCATCTCCCAATGTTGCAACATGCATCCATGCTTGCAGATACTGAGAAAAGTGACAAGTTGCAAACACCTGGTCCAATCATTATTCACAGGGACAGGTAAATGCAACAGAGCAAATGTGACTTTACAGTTTCAGGGCTTTCACTTTGAGGAGCTTCTCACTTTTAGTTTCTGTAGTTTGGTGGCTTGTTATCAGAAAACAAACCAGACAAATGATCACAACATGAACAGGTTTGTGGATGGGTCTGGGTCTTAGCAATTTATTTTCTTTCCATTTTGTGTGGAATAGAAGTGAGACAATGAGTTTGCCATGCTCAGACCTCTGATGGCTCAGGGGACAGGGCGCTGATTGAATGCCATTCCTTGTGTCTCCAATTTGTCAGCTGAAAGGAACATTGATTGGTTCATGATGGCCTTGGCATGTTTTCAGTAATCTGAGTTTGGCAAAAGCAAGGATGCTTCTGGGTTGGCTTCAGACTTCTTAGGAGAGTTTGATGAGTGATCATGGTAGCTTGTTAGCTTAAATTGGAAGAAAGAGCGATAATCAAATTCAGCTTTTTCTCCCATCTCTATTTTGCCAATAAAACATCTATTTGAGAGCATAGAGTGAGTTTAAGAATAGTGCAATATGTTGGGAAGAAAGCAATTAAAGTGGTTTTCACTGAATGAAAAACAGAATTGCAGTGAAGTGCTCAACTTATTCTTGACACATCAGTGAGTAATGCTTTCCCCTCTTTTCTAATGAAAACATCTTTATGCTCAAGGTCTACAGCATACATGCTTGAATCAGAATCAAGTTCTTACGTCACATCAACTATGCTTGTCAGAAAAATAACATCCTTGCTATTATTTAAAAGTGGAAAGGGTTTTATATGAATCAACTCCTCAATGTTCTGCTAAAAGAGGGGGGAAATCAGGCAAGAAGAAGAAATGATAGCTAAACTGAACTGCATTCTAACAGTAATAACCCATATACATCTCTACTCAGAAATATGCACTCCCTAATTCAATAGGACTTACTCCTAATTAATTATTTCATTTATTTTGATATATTGATATTGCCACCCAGATGCAGCCACCCAGAGTTGATTAGAAGATAGGTGGCTATATAAATGCTTTAAATAAATAAAATAAATACTCTGGGTAGTGTTACCTTAGGAGACCTCATTGTTTTTCAATGCTGTGTGAGGTTTTAGTTCTGAGCACAACTCTTTAGTATATTAAAGTACTTTCTTGTGGTCTTTAGACAAATTTTACTTTAAGAAGAAATAATAAGATTTTCTTAGGTTTCATCTCCAAGAGTGGAGTGATAGGATGCAATCAAATATTTGGATGGTCACCTTAAAAGGAAATTTTATTGTCCATAGAAATCGAGTGTTGAAAGGCAAATGGCTCAGCCTAACTCTAAATGCTCAAGGAAGACAATTATGTATGGCCACTTCTCCCCCGATTCAGAAAATAGCAATAAAGCCCTGTATGGATGTGGGCTTTCCGTTCTCAATATCCAATGGGAATCTGCCTTTTTGCAACTTGTCCATTATTCCATGACTTGCACAAACATGACTGTGCTTACTAACACATGAAAATCTTACTTCAACAAACAACAGTCAAATATTCTAACAAAACTAATATATATAAAAAGTGTGACTCTAGCCTTCTATCCTGTGGATAGCTAGCTGGATTCCAGTTTGGATCTTGTTTACATTACACAGTTCTTTTGTAGGCAATCTGAAGAAAATGAGAAATAAGAAATTTGGAGGCGTTGTTTTCCAACCTTGGTGCCTATTATAGTGACACAGCTCCTGGAACCTTGTGGTTCTTTTGATAAACATGGAACAGAGAAAGGAAAATATTTTTGTTTCCCTAGAGCAGGAGTCTCAAATTTGATTTCATTGAGGGCCGCATCAGGGTTGTGTTTAATCTTGAGGAGCCAAGGTGGGTTGTGGCCAGAGTTGGCATGGCCTGCTTGATGTCACTCATGTTGGGGGCACCTGTGGCAGCCTAAGTACTCTGCCAGCAAAAACAGGCTCCTAAGCTCCGTTTCCAACTGCATCAGCCTCCTGCAACCCTCTGCTAGCAAAAATGGAGCTTGGGAGGGCCGCATGTGGCAGAGGATTGCAGGAGGCTGATGCAGCTGGAAACGGAGTTCAGGAGTCTGTTTTTGCTGGCAGAGGATTGCAGGAGGCCATCAGAACCAGAAATGGAGCTCAGGAGCCCATTTTTGCTACCAGAGGCACAACGGGCTGGTCCCTCACAGTTTCCAGAGTGACCCCATGGGCCAGATCTAAGCACCCTAAGGGCCACAGTTTGACACCCCTGCCCTAGAGAAATACTTGAGGGAGAATAAAGTGGACTGCCTGTATAGCTTCCTCAAGTAATGTCTCTGTCCAGTCACACAGACTTGAACAACTAAAATACTTGCTAAAAACTGAAAAGCCACAGTGTGTGCTGGAAAATAAAACTTGACTGATTAAAATTCCTAAGCAAAACATCTTTTTCCGATTCTAAAATCAAACAGATCTAACCACCGATGCTGAAATTCCACTGATGTGGCTGAAGCTCTAGCAGACATTATTTTTATGGGAGAGGATGCCTCCGTTTATTCCAGCAGGTCTCAGTGTTTATATATCTCATTACATCGGCAGCTTGTGGCATCTGTTTCTATGCTCTGTCTATCAAGCTGCATCTTATCACAGAAGCGCTCCCTTTTTCTGCTCTGCGATCTTGCTTCTCCTTTTACCTTACTGATAAGTAACCTGATGCCTATTATAAGCCCTTTTTAAATTACAAAGTAAGATAGAGACAAAGCTAAGCGGGCAGGCTAGAAAAGGAAGAAGAAAGGGTGCTATGAGCTGCTAGAGATCTCTGATCCACATACTCAGTATAAACAGAAGCAAAACTGTTGCATAATATTGGAATGTATGGAGAGTGTGTATGGACAGTAATGGCTTTGTAGTATCCAAGCAGAACATCCAGATTCAGTCATAGTTTTGCTCCATATAGCATCAATGTGTGTTATGTATGTGTATGAGTAGATATCAGGGGTGGGTTCCTGCCAGTTCTAACCCCTTCTATAGAAGAGGTTCCACAAATCTACAGTGCCATTTAGAACCAGTTCCAGATCCCTCCCCGCCCCCCGCCGCCCATCCACACGTCATCAAGATGAAGATCGGGAGGAGGAATTCTGGAAGTTGAAGTTCACAAGTTTTAAAGCTGTCAAGTTTGAACACCCCTGGGTTTTTTTTCCTAATGTGTTAGGGGTGCAAGGGTCTTGTAATTTGACAGCTTTAAGACTTGCGTGCTTCAAATGCCAGAGTTTCTGAGCCAACATTTTGGTTGCTAAGCACCAAGCCACTCCCACTCGGTCACATGTCTGGCAAGCCACTCCCACCCAGTCACATGGCTGGCAAGCCACTCCCACCCAGTCACATGGCCAGCAAGCCACTCCCACAAAGCAGGCCATACCTACAGAAGAGATTCTAAAAAATTTTGAAATCCACCATTGGTAAATATATATTTTCTTTTGAGAGCAGACAACACAATTTTATTTTTAATGTGTGCCAGTGTGCTTACAGTAAAAAATGACAATAAAGCTTTTATCTTATCTTAGGTTATCTTAGTTTAGCTCATCTTATCTTAGTTTACTAATCTAAACTAAGTTTAGATTATTTTAGCCTGGCCTAGCTTAGCCTATCTTTTGCCCATCGCCTGTAATCACAGAAATTCTTAACAAGTGGGGTTGACATGCCAAAAGAAATCAATCTTTAGAGTACATGGTCTCTGCAATTCTAGAATGTCACCTGTAGTGAAGTGGAATGAAAAGCCTTCCTGATACATCTTTCCTTCAAAAAGAAAATTCAGAAGGATGGATTGAACACATAGGATGGCAAACAAGAAAATCATGCAGTGGGGGCTATCATAAGACATAGGTTCTCAAAATTATTTATCTGTAAATGTTTTTCTGAGTTATCTGCATATGTCCCCTCAACCCAGTGGTGGGTTTCAAAAATTTTTAGAACCTCTTCTGTGGCCTGCTTTGTGGGAGTGGCTTGCCAGCCATGTGACTGGGTGGGAGTGGCTTGGCAGCCATATGGCCGAGTGGCTTGGTGCTTAGCAACCAAAATGTTGGCTCAGAAACTCTGGCATTTAAAGCACACAAGTCTTAAAGCTGTCAGGTTACAAGACTCTTGCACCCCTAAGCCTTTAGAAAAAAACCCAGGGGTGTTCAAACTTGACAGCTTTAAGACTTGTGGACTTCAACTCCCAGAATTCCTTCTCCAGACATGCTGGCTCAGGAACTCTAACATTGAAGCGTGCAAGTCTTAAAGCTGTCAAGTTAAAAGTTGCACCCCTAACCCTTTAGAAAAAAACCCCAGGGATATTCAAACTTGACAGCTTTAAGACTTTAGGGTTTAGATAGGACTCTTAGAGGTGGGCGGGACGATTGGTGAGCCAACCAATCAGTGAGTGGTGGGCGGGGCAAGCGTGGTGCGGATGGGCGGGGGGAGGGAGCTAGAACCAGTTCTAAACAGCATGGTAGATTTGTGGAACCTCTTCTATGGAAGAGGTTAGAACTGGCAGGAATCCACCCCTGCCTCAACCTGAAGAATGGGGCAAATGATCCCTCTCTGCTGACCAAGTAACTAGAGAATGTATAAAAGTCATGATCAAAGTTAGAAACTGAACCCAGTTTCTAGCATATCAAGGTCATGAAATGACTATTTTTCTGGCACTTCTTTTAAGGTGGAATAGCATGTAACCAAAAACCACCTCTCCTTACTCACTCACCCTTGAGCAGACTTGACATGCATATGCTCATAAGTCCCACTTTGCAAATGGATCTGTGGAATATGAGGAGGACAGCAGAATTGAGCTGCTTGGCTCTACCCCCTCCACTGCATTCCTGAGAGTCCACCTACTGGGCTTTAACATCAGGAGACAGCTGCTGCACCAGTGGCTCCCTTCATGCTTTATTAGGAAAAAACATTATGCAAACTTATGTAAAGGGTGATAAAGCTTTTGAAATACTGTTTTGAGGACAAGACAGTGTCAGCTCCCAAGAATAAAAAGTGCCCTGCTAGTTTCTCTTTAGGTCAAAGGCATTGCCACACTTTTACTGAGAGGGTGAAATGTGAAAGCCAAGCATATGGTGATTTTGTCCCCATTAACTTTAATAAAGCAGCAATACTGTGCTGTAGCTTAGTAGTGCTGCTTTGAAATCCAACCAGCTGCTGTCATTCCAAAGGTGACCTTTCTAGTGAAGAAATGCATCACAATCAGGATGTTCACAGCAAATAAACAATTTTGAGCGGCTGACAAATTCCTGGACTTCCCCATATCTAGCATTATAGAATCCATCAGCTTGGCCTTTACTTTTTAGGCAGGAAAAACCAAAACAAAAATCCACTGGGTTAGTTTTGGAAAGCTGAGATGTTCCAAGTGCTGGTTATTTTCATGTAAAAATGCCATAAATCTATCCTAATAAAGAGCAGTATATACAGTACAGCAGTGTTTTTCAACCTTTTTTGTGCAAAGGCACACTTTTTTCATGAAAAAAAATCACGAGGCACACCACCATTAGAAAATGTTAAAAAAATTTAACTCTGTGCCTATATTGATTATATATAAAGTAATTTTCCCACGGCACACCTTACACTATGTCACGGCACACTAGTGTGCCGCGGCACAGTGGTTGAAAAACACTGCAGTACAGTATATACTTTTTTATATCAACAGATATAAAACAGAAATCCCACAGATTTGTTCAGGTGTTTGCCTAAATACATCATGACTTAAAACCATTAAAAAAATCAGAGTTTCCTGATTGAGTTGTAAATTAAGCCTATGGCCAGGATAAACTTTCTCCAATTTTTACTGTTGCCCCAGATGAAACTTTTTGTGGAATAGCATGCTGCAGGTCTAGTTGCTCATGTTCTTATCCCATCACTTTTGATTTACTGCTTCTGGAGACTATTTGAAAGTTTCAGAAGGTGCAAAATTCTGTGGCAGAATTACATATATTTACAGAGGCTACATTGGTTCTTAGTAGGCTTCCTTGTACAATACAAAGGGTTGGGGATTTTGTGACTTTACCTTTGGAAATGTCTTCTCCTGGCACCTTTAACCTGGAAGAACATGTTTCTGATCCACTTTCCTCTGGAGATTAGGTGGATTAAGACTAGGAAGAAGATTTCCTTGAATCTTCCCAAGATTAGGATGTTAGCCTTTTGAAAAACAGGTATGACCCATATACTGCAATATTTGCCAAATATATGTAAACATCACCAATACAATACAATACAATAGCAGAGTTGTAAGGGACCTTGGAGGTCTTCTAGTCCAACCCCCTGCCTAGGCAGGAAACCCTGTACCATTTCAGACAAATGGCTATCCAACATCTTCTTAAAGACTTCCAGTGTTGGGGCATTCACAACTTCTGGAGGCAAGCTGTTCTACTGATTAATTGTTCTAACTGTCAGGCAATTTCTTCTCAGTTCTAAGTTGCTTCTTTCCTTGATTAATTTCCACCCATTGCTTCTTGTTCTGCCCTCAGGTGCTTTGGAGAATAGTTTGACTCCCTCTTCTTTGTGGCAACCCCTGAGATATTGAAACACTGCTATCATGTCTCCCCTGATAGGGCCAGATTTTAAAATCTCTCCTGATGGCTTTATTCATGTAAACTTCACTCTCAGTCTTTTCATCACAAATTACAAGCATGTTTTATTTTAGTTAAACCTTTTAAAATACAGTTCTCTCGGGATATTAGTTATATTTTGTCTGTCATCAGCAGTGGTGGGTTACAACTGGTACGCCCTGGTACGGGCATACCGGTGCCTGCCGGGAGCACCAAATACCGTTCCGATATGGTGCTCTGGAGGGCCCACCTGCCCGCCTGCGCTCCTTACATGTACTTAAAGTTTTTGGGCCTTCCGCACATGCGCACGGAGCATACGGCACCTGTGCAATACTCCACCGAGCAGCTGGAGCATCGTGGGCGGTAAGTACGCATGTGCACGCTGTGCATGTGTGCGCGCGCACTACGTGCGTTCATATGGTGGATGCCTGGCCCTTTTGCACCGTACCAGTTGCATCGGGATTCTGAACCCACCACTGATCATCACTTGCATTCTGTGGGGCATTTCAGTTTCTTTAATCTGGCCAAGAGACCTCTAGCACTGTACAGGAACACTTATGCAGTAACATACCAGATTAAGCAATATTGTTGCACTATATACTTTTTTGTTGTATCAGAATATTTACAGCCTCATCCCTTAGAGATCGGTTGAGCTGAATCAAAAGCTCTCTAATTTCACTCATTTTTTTTCTTACAAGTCATTGGAACTGCATGTTCTAATGAATTTTAAGCACTAGCACTCAGGCCACACTTGGGCTCAAGCAAAGATTACTCCTCTTGTTCATCTTGCCTATTCTCAAAACATCCTCCATGAACTAGCAAGTCTATATCTCCTGATGCCACTTACCTACCCATGAATTGAAACCTCTCCTCTACCCCCCCCCCCAACCTAACTTTTGCATGTAGAACAGGAAAGCATTTAAGAGAATTCAACCTTGGATATCCCTGGATGTTTAGTATCTTACCCTGACACTTTCATTTTAGATTCAGGACAACACAATTACCAATCCCAGTGCACAATCTATCAGCCTATTTATTATTAGCAATCTTTCCCACAGGCAAATAAATCACTGGAGAGTCAAAGTGCTTATCACAAATCAACTTTTCTATATGCCTAATGAATCACTTTCTATCCTTCCTTGCTCTAGAAAGCATACTAACTTCACAAAAGAATTCTATCAAGATATGCTTCATTTTAAAGAAAATACTAATCTATTTTCCTCATCCTTAGAATGTTTCCTTCCTTCCTCAAAACAGCAATGTGACTGTAAATCCAAGAGTGGGACGGCTTTTGACAGATTCATCTAAATACCCTTCTTTCTGGCTCACCCTCTCCAGATCAACTACCATGATCTCCAGCAAACTAGTTTCATTTCTGAGAGCCAGAAGTTCATTGTATCCACATTCCCTCTCCAGATTTCTGCTCCTTCCCATCAGCAGATGTGATTATATTCCATGCAATAAAGAGGATAGCTCCCGTGCCTATGTATTTCCTGTAATTCAATCACAGGAAAACTTTATTTAGAGTAAAATTGACAAGTCATTGCTCAAGGGCAGAACTAGAAGCTCAATTGCTTTGGTCTGTTAATAACAGACTGTTTAGCTTCTTGCACTAGTCAACATCCTTTTTTCTAGCAAACTTTCCAAATTAGGTTGTAGTTATGCCATCAGCAAAATGATTCCCCACCCACCCATCTTGGAACCGGTGATTATAAATGGCTGATTATGCTCCTACAGTGTTATTTGCAGGTCATTCACAATGGCCTTCTTTGTAACCATTACCTTCTGACTCCTGACCCTTCAAGAAACCTTGTTGACTCTTCTGCAGCTAGTTTATTTGGGGGAAACAGTATTTCACTCTCAGTTTTGAACTTTAATATTGAACTAAAACTGCAGAGAAGAATCTGAGGGAAAGCCAATAAACTGCAAAGGCCTCTCCTCAAATGTCTTTTTGCCAGTTCCTCTCAGTCCACCATCCTAAAGTCATCCTCACAACTTTGTAAAGATGTTTGATGGCCATATAAGCCAACCAATACAGGCTGGATTGTGTCAAGTAAAGTTTTATGTATATGTAAAAAAGAAAGAATGAAGGAATGAAAGAACACACACACACACACACACACACTATGATACCATCAATGTTTCACTAAGACTTGAAATTATTAGTCTAGCACTATGTTTTCCACAAGTAAAATATATAAATATGTTAGTATACAAATCTGATGAGTAAGTAAACAAAAAACACAACTTTATTAACTGTAAAAGTAAAGGTAAAGGTTCTCCTCGAACATATGTGCTAGTCATTCCTGTCTCAGAGGGTGTGTGTGCTCATCTCTGTCTCAAAGCTGAAGAGCCAGCGGTGTCTGAAGATGTCTCTGTGGTCATGTGGCCAGCATGACTAAATGCTGAAGGCACATGGAACGCTGTTACCTTCCCACCAAAGGTGGTGCCTATTTTTCTACTTGCATTTTTTACATGCTTTTGAACTGCTAGGTTGGCAGAATTAACTATTAACTGTAGTGGTTTGCAAAACCAATCAAGCCATGAGTTTCTCTTAAAATGGAGGGATGGATTCGTATACAGAAGAAAGGAGCTTATTAGCTTATCAGTATGCATAACAACTGATTAATGACCCAATCCCTACCCTAAATAAAGAGCTGGAAAGATAGATATATTTCTCAATTACCAGGTATCCAAAAATAAATCTACATGCAGTCTCTATATGGCTCTACATGGGGATACTCTTGAAAAGTATCTGGAAGCTTCAACTGGTACAGAATGGTGCATAGGACACTTCTGCTGCACTGGGTCCCAGTCTGCTTCCAGGTCCAATTCAGGATGTTGTTTAGGACTTTTAAAGCCAGATATGACATGGGGACAGGTTACCTATGGAACCGTCTTCATACCTTTACATCGGCCCATCCCACCTGATCAGGCACAGAACATATGTTGAGGACCCTGTTAGCCAAAGAATTCTGACTTGTGGAGTGCAAAAAGAGAGCCTTCTCTGCCATTGGCCCTACTCTATGGAACATTCCTGTCTCCCAGATGTGAAGTAGACTCTCACTCACTCTTCTAGCATTCTGGAAACGTGTAAAAACATGGCTCAGTTGCCTTGTTTCAGTCACAGCAGCAAGCACACAGACATGGCATTGCTGGGTTCCAGATCCTGTTGCAACCGGTATGGTGCATCGGGGCTGGGCATCCACCATATGCATGTACGCAGCACGCACAAAGATCGCGCATGCGTACTTACCACCTGTGACACTCCAGCTGCTTGGCGGAGCATCACGCAGGTGCCATATGCTCCAATCGGCTCAAATATAGGTAAGGAGGGCGGGTAGGGTGCTCCCAGCAGGCACCGGTATGCCCATATCTGGCATACTGGGTGAATCCCACCACTGAACCATGGGCCCTGAAAGTCCTCCCTTCCCCACCTTTTAACTATTTTTTTAAACATTACCTCTTTGAAAGTTTATATACTGCTTTTATGTTTTCCCTATTTTATTGTATACCACCCAGAATCCATCTGTGATGGAAATGGGTGGCTTTAAATTTTGATAGATAATAAATAAATCTTGATTCCAGTGAAGTTCAGGGTAGTTTGCTGGCTTCAGTGTAAGATAATGATAATGTTTTAGCAATCATGTGTTTTATGAACTTCAGACTTTTACCAGAGATGAAAGGATGGGAAGGACAATCTATTTTTTTCCAGGAAATTTTTGCCCTGGGAAAGGTGGATAAAACTAGGGTGATATTTATGTCACTATTACCAAGCCATCACTATTTTATTCATCATCAGACAAATTTTTCATTGCCTATGCCACAATTAGGTATAGTTTTATATTTAATTTGAGTGGTTTACAAATTTTAATAGTTCTCCAGTAATAGGGGAATGTTCCTCCACTACTGGAGAAAAATTGCAGCTTTCATTAGCTTCTCTTCTGCTGGAAATGCTATTAGGTTTTGCATCTTTTAAAGCTCATCTCCCTAAAGAAGTTAGTTGCTCAAATTGCCCATCCTTTAGGCAGATGCTGCCTACGCAACCACTGGAAAGGATTGGCACTGTACATAAATCATAATATTATCACAATATATCAAAGCAAATTTTATCTCATCTGAAAAAAGTATATGATTTAGTAAATGAATTGTGCAGAAACAGCTAATTTATCTACAATTCATTGCAAAAAAAAAGCAGCAGAGGAAGGAAATTACCAAGGGAAATTATAGACAGAACTTTTTGACAGGACCTTAAGATTGCTACATTAGAGAGAGTGGGAATATAGTTTGTGATGCTCACTATTGCAAATTTTGGAGCCGACAGCTTTGTGAATATCCTGCAAATACTTCAATCTTGAAAATTTCTTTAACAAATGGCTATGACATAGTCCTTTCTCTAGCACTACTGTTCTTCTTAGCAATATAAACCTGAATGCCACAATTATTATGAAGTGCATCTCTTTTATAACTGAGTAAAAAAACCTAGCACTGATATAAAACATAGGCTTATATTCTTTTGTGTATAACAGTATACCTTATTTTCTCATTCTTTTGGTGTATAATATCCTTTTATTCCATGTGGCTTCTATATGCATTCTTCTATTTGGGCTACACAAAATGGCTCAAAAGGGAGACATTAAAAGAGTGAAGAATGTGGATTACAAGCAACAGGCGACATTTCTTAGAATCCATAAGCTGGCTAAAAATCATGATTTCTGTCAAGACCAAAAAACAACCCACCCCTCCCAATGAGCAACATACATATCAAAACAAGATGAAAAGATATAAGGCCAGAATGCAGCGTAAAAATCTAAGCCTTGTGAGAATCAGCACAGATATTATGCATAAATATGATGTTCAGATGTTGAGATCCTCTTTAGAAACTCTCAACTTTCTTTTATCTCCTTGGCCTGGATCAGTGTAAGATATTTTTTTCTTTTCTCTCTGCTTTACTTATCTCTCCTTTTTATGTTTCCCTTTATGGAGGTATAGTATATTTGTGTGAATGAGAATGTATATAGAATATATTCTGAAGAAGTAGTTAAAAAGCAATCAAATGTATTTCTCGCTTGTTCAGTGAGACCTTCACCATCCATGCTCTGATTCTGCATATAAGATCAATAACAGCACACGTAAGTAAATCAAAGGGCCAATGCGTTGGAATAGGCACAGCACATACTGTGCATCCAGCTCTACTGTGCATCCAGCACATACTGTGCACATACTGTGCATAATATGGTTGGGGACATTCATGGGAATGTCCCCAACCATATTATTCTGAATAATAACTCCCTTCCGATTAATGATATTTTGTCAGGAGGGAGCACATTGGTTTCTGTTCTGTCCCCCCTTCAAGGCTCTTAACAAACGGCCAGACAAATAAACTTAAAAGGAACTTTTCTTTATCAGTTCACAGTTCAAACTGGCTTCGAGCCCAAAAATAACATAAATACAAGTCTCCGACAAGAATGCAAAACAAAAACTCTTACAAGCAATGCACTTCTCCAGTGTAGCCTTGAATCAGGGTTACAAGAAACAGAATGCACTTATCCAAGTGTATCTTCCATAAATCACGATTAATAATCAAGCAATGTTGTACCAAACAAGGAACACACGAAGGAATGTATGTTGACTCCTGTGACTAGGGCGTGGCAGCATCCGTCCTTTTATCTCCAAACCTGCCTCTACAAGCCTCAGCTGCATAATGAATCTTGTATCCCGAAAAGAGTCACAGCAGACATCTGCTGAGTCACAACAGGTTTCCTAAACTTTGCTCCCAGTTTTTAAATGCACGCTGAGTATTATAAACCATCCTGGAACTGTTTCTAGCAACAGTCACAGTGGAGATGTTTTGCAATTCCTGCCTTACCTCTGTAAAAGCAAATACAAAGAGTGGTGATGACAATTACAGGTAGACATTTAGAACTAGAGAAAAACATGGAATTCAAACAAAAACAAAAAGCTGCTTGGTTGAGCAAACCAAACACACAATTCATAGTAATTAAGAAGCATGTCCTTGAGAAGAATGCAGGACAACACCACCAATATGGTTCAAACTCTCTAGATGACATACACAGAATGCCAACATTAAATGACTGAAAAAGTGTTGCAAAATCATACAAAATGACCTACCGTAACTTCATCAGATTTCATTGTTCTTGCATGGGGCTCATGATTTTAGAGCACTATATCAAAATTGTCTGAGACTTCAGCAATTTTCATGCAAAACAACTTTTTTCACATTATCCTATGAGACAGTAAGCAAGATTTTGTTATTTTAATTTAAGCATGGGGGGGAGGGGTGATTGGATGTCTGAATATCAATCAGAATAGAATTGGAAAGGACCTTGGAGGTTTTCTAGTCCAATCAACTGCTCAAGCAGGACACCCTATACCATTTCAGATAGGTGGCTGTCCAGTCTTTTCTTAAAAACCTCCAGTGATGAAGCACCTACAACTTCTGAAGGTCAAGCTGTTCCACTGGTTAATTGTCATCACTGTTAGGAAGTTTCTCTTTAATTCCAGGTTGCTTCTCTCTTTGATTAGTTTCCAACCATTGCTTTTTCTCTTGCCTTCTGGTGCTTTGGAAAAAAAGTTGATCTCCTCTTCTTTGTGGCAGCCTCTGAAATACTGGAATACTGCTATCATGTCACCCCTAGTTGTCCTTCTTTTCTCTAGAATGGCCATGCACAATTCCTGAAATCATTCTTCATATGTTTTTGTCTCCAGGCCATTAATTATCTTAGCTGCTCTTCTTTTCACTTTTTTTCAAAGTCTCAATATCTTTTTTGTAATGTAATGAACTAAACTGGATGCAGTATTCCAGGTGTGGTCTTACTAAGCTTTGATAAAGGTAAAGATAAAGGTTCCCCTCCCACATATGTGCTAGTCATTCCTGGCTCTAGTGGTACTAATACTTCAAGTGATTTTGATTCTATGCTTCTGTTTATACAACCAAGGATTATATTAGCTTTTTTGGTTGCTGCCACATGCTTCTGGCTTATGTTTAACTGATCACCCACTAGGACTGCAAGGTCCCTCTCCCAGTTACTGTTTTTGAGCCAGGTTTTGCCTAATCTGTACATGTATCTTTGGTTTTTCCTGCTTAGGCTAAAATCCTGATTTTCTCCACATTAAATGTCATGTTGTTGGATAGGGCCTATTCATGTCTGTTAAGATCTTTTTGGATCCTGAGCTTGTCTTCTGGCATATTGACTATTTCTGCCAGCTTAGTGTCATCTGCAAATTTCCCCTTCTATTTCCTCATCTAAGTCAATTATGAAAATATTGAAGAGTATTGGGCGCGAGACAGAACCTTATGGTGCCAACACTGTTTCCTTCCTTCCATGTATATGTAGTATCAATAAGGATTACTTGTTGAGTACAGTTTGTTAGCCAGATGCTATCTATCCCACTTTTTTTTTTAGTTTACCAAAAGGTAGGTTGTGGTCTACTCTGTTGAATATCTTGCCGAAGTCTAAATATACTATGTCCACAGCATTTCGCTGGTCTACTAATTTAGTCACTTTGTGAAAGAATGAAATAAGATTAGTTTGGCATGATCAATCTTTAACAAACACATGCTGACTTCTAGTTATAACTTTATTTGTTTCTAGATGTTCACAGATCTGTTTTTTTATTATCTATTCTAGTATCTTCCTAGTTATTGATGTTAGGCTGATTGGACTGTAGTTTCCTGGGCCTGTTTTTTCTCTCTCCTTTTTTGAAGATGGGAACCACATCAGCTCTTTTCCAATATTATGGCAGTTCCCTAGTGCTCCAGGATTTTTTTAAAAAAGATATGGTACAATGGTTCTGAGATAACAATTGCCACCTTCTTCAGAACTCTGGAATGTAACTATCAGGTCCTGGTAATTTATATTAATCGAGATCAGACAGGTCATTTTTTCCCCTTTTATATTGACCTATAAGGATTCTAGGAGGTTTTTACCCTTAGTTTTATCTGTAGAGATAAATCTCTGTAGAGATTTATTTCTGTAGAGATGTAATGATCTTTTATATATAATGCAACTCCACTCCCTCTTTTGTTAGGTCTGTTTCTTTTGAATAGTTTGTATCCTTCCATCAGTACATTCCACCAAGTTTCAGTAATGGCAAACTATATCATATCTGCCTTCATGTACTACTACTGGAAGTTCATCCTGTTTGTTCCCTAAACTGTGAGCATTAGTGTATAGGCATTTGAGTCCTTTATGGGTCTTGGGTAACTCCTACTTTGTAACTGGGGTTTCCATCCTTCCCATAACTCTCTATTTCATTATGTTTTTCTTTTCTATTTCTTCTTTCTCTTTACTCCCTACCTCCTTATGTGATTGTCTATATAGTGGTTTTATCTTGGAATTAGGTTCTAAAGGTCATGAAGATTGCTCCCCTCACCCCTCAATTAAAGTTTAAAGCCCTTTTGATAAGACAAATAAGTTGTTTTCTGAATATATTCTTTCCAGTTCTCGTGAGCTGCAGTCCATCCCTTACCAGTAGCTTTTCATGTAGGTAATCCAGCCCATGGTCTAGGAAGCCAAAGTTCTGTTGACAGCACCAGTTTTTAAGCCAATGGTTTATTTCTCAAATCCTTTGCTCCCTCATTGATGTTGGCTTTTAGTTGAAAGTGTAGATGAAAGCACCATTTGTGCTCCTAATTCTTTAACTTGCTTTATTATCTGTTCGTAATCTCTTGTCATTGTTGATTGATTCATTGTTGTATCATTATTCCCCATGTGTAGAAGAAGAAGAAATAAAAAGGAGTAGTAATCCATGAGTTTAGTAAGGTACTCAGTTATCTCTTTGATTTTTGCTCCAGGGAGACAATATACCACCCTAGATTGACTGCCTATTCTGCAGATTATAGTTTCTGTTCCCCTAAGAATTTGTTCTTTTATCATCAATATTTACCTTTTTTTCCTTAGGGAAGTTGGGGATACTTTTCTTCCTGTTGCAGGAATACTGGGTTGTGTCTCTTTTTTAGAAACTATGCATATTTTCTTCCAGGAGCAGGCTGTGGAAGCAACTGTTCAATTCCAGAAAGGTTTCATTGGAGTGGACCAGGGTAGATAGTAAGGGCTTTGCTCTTGGTTGTTGTCTTCTTCTAAAAGTGACATGATTCTATCAGTCTTGATTTTTAGGTATATATGTGGGTTGTTTTTTTAAGAAAGCTATTTGTTCCCTACTGTGTTCAATTTGAGTGTATCAGTAATATGTTACCAGACACTGAAGTAAGAGATGAAGATGATGTTTGTCTTTTTGATGTGTGCTTGTACATAATAGCTTGGTTGGTCTGATCACTGACTGGCCAAATACAGCATACTGCTTTACTTTCTAAACAAGAACTTTGGGAGGGAAATGATGCTCCATTTGTAACACGACCAAATAATATGAGCTGAACAAATTCATACTGTGTTTGAAACCATTACAACTTCAGAAACATATTGTCAGCTTTGGAATCTGTTACACACCCTGTTCAAAGGCTACCTTGCTCATCTACAATCACTAAAAATATTGTGTATAAGTGTATCAGAAATAACGCTAGGTATCACTACCTGCTTTCCCTTGCCTATCAACCCAATTGGCCTGGTATCGATTCCAATAGATTTGTGGCCAAATCAGAATCTTTCTATCTTTTTTTTGCACAACATTATGCCATCTGTCTATATAAGATGATGGCAATGGATACCTTATGATATGAATAGAGTAGCAGAAGAAATTTGCCTTCCTTTGCTATTTCCTGCTTAATAGATGTGATGTTTTTAGCTTCTGAATTGCTGCCAGTTGGCTTTCAGAGGTGTTGAGTCAAAAAGACCAGCTGGACCGCAGGGCACAGGGTGAAATCAACACAGATCACAGCTAATTGCAACGTGCAAGCCTTCTCCTAATTGTCCTGATAAATTATTGATGTGAGAAGATATTTCTTTTTAGGATACCATGTGAGGTGAGAGCTCCAGGCCTAAGTAGGTCTGTATCAGAAGGGCTTATCTAATCCTTTTTTTTTTTTGGAGGGGGCAATTACCAATTAACTCTGGTAAGGGAAGAAGCAGTGCAGCAAAATCCTTCCATAGACTGTCCTACCTATGAATATCCCAGATGGAAGAGATTCCGAAAAGCACATCTGCAACTCTCCCGGAGGCTGTCAGTTCCTTAAGTGTTATTGACAAGAGGGATCCCTTTGATGCCATTAGCTGTGCACCTCATTGATTTTCTTTGTTTTAACAAGGAAATCATTACAGTTTATACAACCTGAATACTCAAGTCTTTAACTCTTTCCAATTTCTGTTTTTGCAGTCAGTATTGTGCACTTAGCTGGCAGAACACTCACCTTCCTCCTGAATGATTTTCCACTCTGAGCTGATCCCTAATAGGATAAATATTAACACAAGCAAGACAGTTGCTGCAATAAGTTTATACTGGCCTTGCACATACTCAAAAGCAGAGAGGAGTTGAGCTGCCTCTAATCCATACACCTCTTAGTTGTGGTTAGTACAGAATTCCATTTTGCACAAAAAGTGCAAAATAACCCACCCCTTTGTATGCATAGACAGTAGCAGCTTGTGGGAGGGGCAGGAGGCTCACGTGATAAGATGCTGAATCTGCACTCTGCTGAGGTTGGGAGCTCGGCGGCTCAATTCCTGTGAGCGAACAAACCACGTAGGGACAGGAAAGAGCCTCCCCCGATTGCCTACTGGCATTTAGGTATCCCACAGGAAAGATAACACTGCCCGAAAAAAATTCCTTTCACAGAGGCAGCCAGCCACTTCGGTGATCCCTGGCTAATATATGCCATACACTAAAAAAAAAAAAAAAAGGAAAAAAAAGGCAGCTTAGGAATTTCATTTCACTGTGTAATCCTGTAAAGCTCAAAGCAGACACCAGTTCTTTATTTCTTATGCATTTGAGGTGGGGTGCAGCTACTTTAAAGCAGCTGCTGCTTTTGGATCCTATCTCCAAATAGTTTGGAACACTATTCATGTATCTTGCTCCAATGAAGAACTTCATCATATTATCTCAAACATCCTGGTGATAGAGCGTAGTATAACAGAGTTGGAAGGAATCTTGGAGATCCTCTACTTCAACCTCCTTCTCAAACAGACAATCTGATGCACCTTTCTGGACAAAAGATTGTCTAACTTTTGCTTGAAAACCTCCAATGAAAGAGCATCCACAACTTCTGGTGGCAAGCAATTCCACTGATCAATTTTTCTCAGTGGCAGGACATTTTCCTTAACGCTAGGTTGGATTTCTCTTCCAATATTCCATCAGTAAAGGTAAAAGAAACCAAGAGCATCTCATTCTGGGCTGTAAGTTGCCTCAATCAAGTCACGTTTCTCATATGCCAACATGCTTTCACATTGAGCTAGAAATGTCTCCCTTGACCATCTCTCTTCATCTTTATACTCAAAGAGAAGGAAGATAAACTTTGAATTGGTGACATCATCACCAATGGACATTCTGAGAAGATTTGGTATATTAAACAAACTTTGCAAGTTGTTATGATTTGTGTGGGTCATTGTATACTTCATTCAAGAACAGGAAGGCAGATAAGGTAGCAAAATTGCTAGAAATATGATGGGAAAGTCTGAACCTGGTCATTGGCATCTGGTGTTGTTTGCTTATTTGTTATTCTGTTTTTTATCTTACCTGTTTTGGGGGTTTTGTTTTTTGAATTGTCCTGTATTTGGGAGGGAGGGTTAGGCTATGAGCCCTTCAGAGTCATTTGGAGTCATAAGCATCAAAATCGAATAAGTTAAATGGAATTCCCAAGCCTACATTAATCCTAAACCTTCACTAAAAATCTGCTTAGACTAACTTCAGTGTTTAAAATACCATACTCTGATAGGTACCGAAGATTACCATGCTCATCCCTGGTGGTGATGGAAAGTTCTTGTCAATAAAGCAATGGCCATCACAGGATGCTTACTTAATGCTGCCATTGCAGCTCCCAAATTAGAAGAGATTTCTCAATTCCCAGGTGAGCTCTACTTAAATTAATCTAAGTTGGGCTCCTCTCCCCTCAACTCTGACTCTTCTTAATGAAAATTGACACACAACAACCTTTCATTCTGAAACATCTCTAGGGACTGTCTGCTCTGTTTGTTTCAGTCAGGACTTGATTGCAAAGAAAGGGCTTCCCGCTGCCAGGAGTATTAGCTCCTGTGCTAGGCTGTTACTTTTTCCTGCAGTCTTCTCTTCATTCCTGTGCTCAGGAGGCACAACCAGAAAATAAAACTGGAGAAAAGTGCTGCCTCATTGTTTGCCTTACAGCTTTAATGAGCTCCAGTTTCAGGCTAGCAAATTGCCTGACCTTACAACATTGTGGTTGCATGTTCTTTGTGTGCCGGGGATGTATGTGTGTTGGTAAAAGGGAGTAGCTAACAAATACATCTCATCATGTTTCTTTTACAGGGCGGGTCAGGGATTGTTGGGTTTTTTATTTGTCTAGAATTATAAGAAGCAGTTCACTGAATTTGAGAATCTTTTTTAAAAGTTTGCACTAAATTTTTCATGTATTTTGACATTTATTTATGCTCATATGCTGCTTCAGTCTTGACTAACTCTAAGCAGCTTATCCCCCCAACTACAGTAAACCAAGACAATATTAACCAATAGTCTTACTGAAGGAGGGAACTCAATCATATCAGCCTGCCAAAGACTTGGAAGTGCCAAGTTTTAATGTCTTTCTTGAGTCTTAATAGAGTAGTGATAGTCCAAATACAAGGGAAATGCCATTCAAAAGCAGGGACAGCATAGAAAACACAGAACCATCCTTGTGGACAGATTATGGACTTAAAGAACTGCCCTCTGCCCGAAAAGGGATTTAAAGGGAGCCCTTCATCCCTAAACTAACTGGATGAGCAGCAATCACTGGCAAAAAGTGGGCCCCAAGATACCCATCTCCAAGCCTATGTCTCCAAAGATAGGCAAAATTGCAAGCAAAACATGCATAATTATACCCAGGTTTTGCAAATAAATATCATCATAATGGATTCTTAGAAATTACAGTGAGAACAATATCAAAGATGAGTGAGATGAGTCAACAATATACAAAGAAGATGACAATCTACAAAGAAGTGAATGAGCTGAAGAAAACCCAGTCATATTAGATCAATTCTTTATTAAAGAGATTAGGAAATGGGGAAGTTTGTGCCCTAAATTATACACATGTACCAGACAGGTAATATTCCATAAATAAACCACAGATTTATTATAAATCCGTAAGAATCCATCATTATTAAGAAAATGGAAAATAGGTGGAAACCTTCCAAGATGTGGAAAAAGCTTTTGATAATTTGGAGTGGACTTTTCTTACAACCCATATTAAACAAAATTAATCCTAGAGAAAAATTAAAAACCTGGGTGAAGGGTAGATATCAACATCAAACAGAAAAGAAGGCAGTGAATGGAATACTCTCTGCAATTCAGTTACCAAAGGGAAAAGATAAGGTGCCTACTCTCTTTTTACTGTTTGTTACCCCCCTAAATGTTTTGACCAACAAGGTCCAAAACAACAACATCAAACCAAGCAGATAATTGGGTTCAACATTCAAAGAGAGGAACACCAATTGAAATGCTATACAGACAATGTAGTACCAACAATTATGCACCACAAACCGTGTATCAGTTAATTAAAGTAATCAAAGGTTTCAGTTGCTTTTCTGGGTACAAACTCAATATAAAGGAAACACAGAGAAGCTAAGACACTTAGATTTTGGATTTCGAAGTAAAAGAGGCACTGTTTAAAAACAAGAATGAAAATTACTCAAATAGAAATGAGCAATAATTAAAGAAGCTTAAAGCAGAATGTAAAAATGTTTAATAGTCACTGGTTGGAGGGAAAAAGAAGAGCAAAAAGGGAAAGAGTAAAAACAGATGAGGATACTTGAACGTTATTTTCTGTAACACCTTTTTATTTTATGTCACCATATCAATAACGTTAACAAAAAAATGATAACAATATAGATTAGGTGTGTCAAACTCAATTTCATTTGAGGGCCACATCAGGGTTCTGTTTGACCTCGAGGGCCAGGGTAGGCATAGCCAGCTTGACATCACTTGTGTTGGGGCACCAGTGGCAGCCCAAGCGCTCTGGCAGCAAAAATGGAGTGATTGTCTCCTGCATCTCTCTGCCAGCAAAAATGGAGCTTGGGTGGGCCATGAATTCCCCCCTGGGCCCTGTTTTTAGCCATGACAGCCTCCATCAGTCCTCTGCCAGTGAAAATGGAGCTCCATTTTCACTGGCAGAGGGCTGCAGGAGGCTATCACAGCCAACAAGAGGCTTGGGAGGGCTCCCAAACTCTGTTTTCACTGGCCTGTGCTTCACTATTTCCAGGGCAGCCCCACGGGCCAGATCTAAGCACCCCATAGGCTGAATCCAGCCCATGGGCCTTGAGTTTGACACCCCTGATACAGATGCTTTCATGCTTTCGTGTTAACCCTGAGCATTTTTTTCCTGACACTTTGGATCAAAACATGGCAGCTGGACCAGCTTGATATTTTGATTTTAAAGAAGCTGTTTAGTGTTTTCTTTGCTTGTTTTTGGTGGTGGTGGGAATTTAAGGCTAATTAACTTCCTAATTTATTCTTGTTTCTTGGCCCTACCCATGTTTACTAGTCTGATGTGCTTTCCATACTTGGGAGAAGTTTAATTATGAGGATTTTTGGAAATGTTAACTGTGTATACTTTTTTGAAAAATTAAAGGGGTGATTGGCATGGATACAGTGGTTCCCACTTCTTCACATAAATTCACTTTATTTGATGGGTGTATTGGTGAGCCTGCATATAAAGGAAAAAAGGAAGTTCGGTAATATATTTCCATTGGTAGAAATATTCCCATGAGTAGATGGGTTGGGAAGAGATTCTTTGTGCTTTCCCTAGTCCTCCCTTGTGCTGTCCAAATATGTTCTGGATAAACCACTTTTGAAGAGGATTTTATGAGTTTGTTGGGGGAGGAAGTGTAAATCCAATTATGCAAGCAAACATCCTCTTGTACAATGTAGAAAATCGCTCCATCTGTTTCTTTGGGTAAACAGATGCACCTGTTCTGGTATCAGTGCAACGCCTAGACCAACAAACATTTTGCAACATTTCTCACCTCTTTCTAAGAATAAAATGATTGTATGTAAGCCATTTTTTCCTTATTTTTAGATACATAAAACAGAGCAGAAATAGAAAATAAAACAATGGATTAGATCCAATGATTGAGCCAGCTAATACTCATGGATGGATTCCAAGTTGAATTCACAATTTATTTGGAAAGAAGTACGAGGATAAATGTATATGATACATTATATAAAGAAAGCGAAACAGACTTTTTGAAATTATGAAGTGTCGATATTAGCTTTTCATTTCTGCTAGAAAATTGGTGAGAAAAAAGTTTGGTGTAATGATGTACTCACTATAGCTTAAAGAGAAAAGTGGAGTTTAGTTTTTAAGATATTTTAATTGGATTTTATCTGTAAACTATTTTATGAAGTTTTTGTTGGTTACACAAAGCTTCCAATATATAGAAAACCTTACTTCGCCCTATGAGGCTTCTGATCCAGTAGAGGAATCCTGACAAAATGAAAAGTGTTTCCCTCCCTCCCTCCTTCTCTTTTCTTTTCTCTCTCTTTCCTTCCCTTTCTCTCTTTCTCCCCCTCCCTCTCTCCTCCTTTCTGTCTCCTTTTTTCTCTCTCTCTTCTCTCTCTCCTTCTTTCTCCTCTCTCTCTCCTCTCTCTCTCTCTTTCTTTCTATCTCTCTCCTCTCTTTCTCTCTCTCCTTTTCTCTCTCTCCTTCTTTCTCTCCTTCTCTTCTCTGTCTCTCTGTCCCTCTGTCTCTCTGTCTGTGTGTGTGTGTGTGTGTGTGTGTGTGTGTGTGTCTGTGTCTGTGTGTGTTTGTACATGCACACCTGTGTGCTCATTCTTGTGCAATCCTCTTTGTCTTTCAGGAAACCCTCAGGGCAATGTTGTAGGTCCTTCCAGAACAGAAGAAAAGGTCCTGGGTATTATAAAGGTAGAAGGAACTGGCAAAGAACACATCTGGTGCCCCCATTGGCAAAATAAAAGCTGGTTCCAACTTGCTGAAATGAAAGCATAAACTACTACTAAAAAATAATAATGCAGAATGTCAGAACATATCCTTGAGTTTTTAAAAAAAAAGCTAAAACAGAAGAAGACAAAGGAAGAACAGGACGAACTATCTGACAGATATTACAAGGGAAAGAATGGTCAACAACAACAACAAATCTCAGTTTGGAAGTTTTCATTAAACCTCAGTAACATTTGGGGAATGAACGGCTTCTAAAGTGGACAAGGAGAGAGCAATAAGGGCATGATATGCTGCGGTATCAAATATGATTGGTGGTGCCCTTTTCATTCTAAGGTTGATGGATTGAAACTTTTATCCTTGAGAAAATAATATTTTTTTATAAAAAAAAATCCCTATCCTGGAGATAATAAAAACAACATCACAGTGGCTTTGTTTATTTGGCAATGAAATAAAAAATGCATGTCCAAGTACAGATTAAGCAAATTATTATTATTATTATTATTATTTTTAAAAAAGGTTAAAAAAACCTGTTTATTGTGTGAAATGCCTTTGTCCTGGCTCAATTTCTGATAAATTACTTCCAGCTTCATTACTTTATAATATATCTCCCATGACATTTAATTATACTTACTCCAAACACATTAAGCCAATCAGTTTGAACAGGCTCTTATTAATATGCAAATTTTAGCTTCTGAAAACCCATGAATCTGTGAACAAAAAATCTCCTTAGGTTTTAATTATGTCCATTCAGGAAGTTGGTCTGTTCAATCAGACGTTTTCCTATTCAACAAGCTTTATGAATCAGCACTTGAGTAACCGTTTCTGTGATCGGATGCGTCAGTAGCATTCGCCATACAAAGTTGGGAGTGGAAAGAAGAGGACAGATGGGCATCTATGGAGGAGAAAGGGAGGCAAATGATGCCCTAGGCATGATGGCTTGATTACCCAAATGCCACAACCTATATTTTTAGGTAAGAGTTCCAGGCAAAAAGACAAAATGCTGGATTTATATGATGTCACCGAATACATAGGGTGTTGTTGTTGTTGTTTTGCTGCAAATGCTATAGAAGGGAGGGGGAGGAGATGAGAGGAGAGAAGGGCAGAGAAGAGGAGGAGAGGAGAGAAGGGGAGGGAGGGGAGAAGGGCAGGGGAGGAGAGGAGAGGAGAGAAGGGCAGGAGAGGGGAGGGGAGGAGAGAAGGGCAGGGGAGGAGAGGAGAGAAGGGCAGAGGAGGAGAAGGGAAGAGAAGAGGAGCAAATAAAAAATGATTTGGAATAGAAGTCATATACAGGTAGTCCTCAATTTAAAGCCACAATTGAGCCCAAAATTTCTGCTGCTAAGTGAAACAGTTGTTAACTGAGTTTCATCCCATTTACAGTCTTTCTTGCTACAGTTGTTAAATAAATCATGCAGCTGTTAAGTTAGTAACATGGTTTTTAAGTGAAACTGACTATCCCTTGGAAAGGTCGCAAAAGGGGACAATGCAACCATCATAAATAAGCTTCACTAAGCAAAAAGAGCAAGGCTCCCCTCCTTTGCTCACTAAACTCTCAGTGTGCTCAGTGGAATGATGTACAGGTTGTCCCCAACTTACAACCATTTGTTTAGCGACCGCTCAAAGTTACAACAGCGATGAAAAAAGTGACTTATGACAGTTTTCCACACTTACCACCATTGCAGCATCCCCATGGTCATGTGATCCAAATTCAGATGCCATGGCAACTGGTTCGTATTTATGATGGTTGCAGTATCCCAGGGCTCTGTGATCACTTTTTGAAACCTTCTGACAAGCAAACGTCAATGGTGAAGCCAGATTCACTTAATAACCATCTAACTAACTTAACAAATGCAATGATTCGCTTAACAAAGATTGCAAGAAAGGTTGTAAAGTAGAGCAAAGCTCATTTAAGAGCTGTCTTGCTTAACAATAGAAATCTTGGACTCAATTGAACTCAATAAGTCAAAGGTGACCTGAATAGGACCTGTCCTAATTTGTGGAAGGAAAAAATGTCTAAGTACATTCCTGTGATATGACCATCATCCTAACCACAGTCCAGAATGTCCATGATTCTTCTTCTCCCCTTTTTTCTCCTGTGTCTACATTCAGAGTCCTACATGCTCAACTTCCATTCAGTTGCTCTCAGGATCTTCCCATCACACTAATCTGTTTGCCAAATTCTCAAGGGGATATTTTTTATTCCCATTTGTAGTAACTTAAAATCCCCTTTTATTTACTCATTAAAATAATGTGATTATCTGAACATAGCTATTTAAAAAACATTTATTACCCAAACTAATTAGCAATTGCCACATTGAATGTGCTACATTAATTTTTTAAATAATTAAAATTAAATGAGTAGGAAAAAAATCAAACTCAACAAGTTTTAATTGGGGAAGGCTATATTGTTATGGTTTTAGGTAATCCATGTAGGTGCTATATCTGTACATTGAAATGTATATCTGTCCGCTTCTTCAAAAGAAAAACAATAATCATACAGGTGGAAGTAGTGCAAAATAGGAGGCATAAAAGGCTCCCACACTGAAGCATATTATCTTTGGAAAACAGCTAGAAAGGATAGAACGAGTAAATAACACAATAACTATACTGCTTTATAATGCTTTTGAGTCTCCTAAGGAGTTTACAGTGTCAGCATATTGCCCCCAACAATGTCCTAATTTTACTGATCTTAGAAGGCTGGAAGACTAGTCAACCTTGAGCCAGTCAGGATCGAACTCTTGGTTAGTGGGCAGAGCTAGCCTGCAATACTACATTCTAACCACTAGGGTTCCTAAAGGCTAGAAAAGAATATTCCTCTGAAACTTATGTCACTTGCTGATACTGGATGGCTTCAGTATCAATGAAGAATGAAGTGAGAGAAATTATGCCTAGGGGATTGGTGGTCAAAGCTTTATGGTAAATATGACAAAGCCCAGGTTCACAGATGTGCTCAGGTCCACAGATTCCCTGAAGCATTGTTCATGGTCACCTTTGGGAAAAGAATCAGACTAATGAAATGCCTACAGACTGATGTGATATATGCCCAATCTGGCTTTTTCAGGTGACTGGAAACAAGGAGTTGACATGTAGGTAGATTACAAAGGTAGTCAATCCCTGGCATTTTAAAGAGGTAGTAGTATGCCTCTCTTGGAGAAGCTGTGGTTTGTTGGCAATATTTATGGTGACTGCTCTTCTCTGAGTACGGTTTATATATATATATGGCTCTCTCTGTGTGTATATATATTCCAGTATCACTCTGGAACGCCTTGAACAATTTCAACCAAACTTGGTACACAGATGACATACTCTCTGGAAACAAATATGGGGGGAAGACACCCATAAAACCCCTCGGGCAATGTGTTCTGTTATGATACAGCCTGTTGTGCCTTAAAATGGCTTCAACTGTACTGTCATAAAATGTACAGCACAGTGGAGTTGCCATGGTAACGACTACACAGTACTCCACAAGGGGGCTCCCTCGGGTAAGGGGGGAAATCCAACATTATAAATTATATTTGGTCTAGACCTTTTCCCCCTATAAATAAATACCCGGGCAATGCCAGGTTATTGGCTAGTTATTTATAAAGTTCTATATGGTACAGCACAGATTAGATTAGGGACTGTCTAACTGAAATGATTCTGCATTCCATAATTGCAACAAGAGAGAGTTTTTTAAAGTTCCCTTAACTGTAAGACATAAAAAGGACATGAGGTTTTTTTAAAAAAAAAATACCCAGTCCTTGTCTGCTGTTGTCTTGACATTATCCAGAATCCCCAGAAATCAGGGCTGCTAGTTTCCTCTTCTTTTTCAGTGGGCATTTCATCTGAGCTGATGAGAAGCCATGTCTAACTACGTTATGGTGGTCTGAAGATGCCACTTTTTCCTATCAATTTTTTTATCCTTTACTATTAACCACCTTTCACATCAAAGGGATCTTATCTCATAATGAACATGTGGTGATTGTTGACTGTCTTCTTCTACCTTCTGTTTAATGTGTTGAGTTGTTCCTTGTTCATCCAGAAATTATCTGCAAACTCCAGATATTATTAGTATCAAAACAGTAAATGAATGCAAAGCAAAGTATGCTAATTAATGAAAACACATGTTTATTGGATGCCTGTAATAACTGTATTTACCCAAAGAGTATGGGGGAAGGGGAAGTGCATTACACAGTGAAGCCTATATTCAGAACAACAATGTTATTTAGGTGGTTTTCCATACTTAGAATAGAATAACAGAGTTGGAAGGGACCTTGGAGGTCTTCTAGTCCAACCCCCTGCCTAGGCAGGAAAACCTACACTACTTCAGACAAATGATTATCCAATATCTTCTTAAAAACTTCCATTGTTGGAGCATTCACAACTTCTGAAGGCAAAATGTTCCACTGCTTAATTGTTCTGTCAGGAAATTTATCCTCAGTTCTAAGTTGCTTTTCTTCTTGATTAGCTTCCACCCATTACTCCTTGTCCTGCCCTTAGGTGCTTTGGAGAATAGCTGGACTACCTCTTCTTTGTGGCAACCCCTGAGATATTGGAAGACTGCTATCATGTCTCCCCTAGTCCCTTTTTTCATTAAACTAGACATACCCAGTTCCTGCAACCCTTCTTCATATGTTTTAGCCCCCAGTCCCCTAATCATCTTTGTTGCTCTTCTCTGTACTCTTTCTAGAGTCTCAACATCCTTTTTACATCATGGTGTCCAAAACTGAATGCAGTATTCCAAGTGTGGCCTTATCAAGGCATTATAAAGTGGTAAACTTCCCTGTTTTCTCCCAAGGTCTCCAAAAAGGTACTGAAATGTTGGCCATTCTAGTCCACATTATTTTTCCTTAAGGCATATAAATCACTTCGGGAACTCTTATTATCTTATTTTCCCTTTATTTCCCTCTTGTCTATTTTGAGAAAAATTAATGCATTTGTCTCTGCAAAGAAATGAGGAGGGGTGGGGAGGCTAAGAGGACAGAATTGCCTCTATAATTCAGTTTTAAAAACAAGCCCTGCTGGCTGGTGGAGAGGCCTCCTCTTAGGCAACTCATTTTTCATGCAAGTAATTGAAGCTTTTCCTTTGATTTTTTCCCTCCAGGTGCTAAAGACAACTGGGGCCTTCCTGGAATATGGAGATATCTTACACAGAGGAAAATGTAACACAGATTTCAAGCACCAAGTGGCTCACAAAGAATTCTTCAATCTGTCCTGAAAGGATCCAAATGATGATTCCTAATCAGGCTTTGGGGAGTTTTCAATAAGATTCTTCAAAGAATGCAATATTGTAGATGAAAGATCCCAGCACTCAATGTAGTAGTAGTAGTAGTAGTAGTAGTAGTAGTAGTAGTAGTAACAACAACAACAACAACAACAACTCCGCCGTTGCCGGTCCCAAGCCCGGATGAGAAAGGAGGAGGGTTGGGGTCAGGTTGGCATCTGGTCCTGTAAAAAAAAACCCGCCAACCCATACAATATGGTGAAAAAAACAAATAAGAATTCCATACCGCATCAGTCATTGCGCGGGTTAACAAGGGCCGCGGCGGATGTTGGGGTCCCTGGACATCCGTCGACAAGTGGGCTACAAGTGGACCAGCCAACAAAACGACAAAAATATAATGCAGATGAAAACCATGTCATAATGGCCTGTTACTACAACTCAGAGCCAGAAAAAAGAGGCTATTTAAAGCGAATGTATGAATTATGGAAACAACAATATCCAGATTCAAATGTTAGTGAACAACGACTAGCAGATCAAAGGCGATTTATTATACAGAATAAAGTGTTTAGTGAAGTTGAACATGAGGAAATTCAGGCAAATTGCAAAACCCAAAAAACAATATCACAAGCGGAAATAACTGATATTGAAGACACAACTAAAGACATTATAGTAGAACTCCCAGAAGAAGCTCTCGGGGAGGAAATAACATCACCACCACTAGAACCAGTTATCACTGAACCAACTGATGAACTAACTCAAAAACAAAAAGAATTGAAGGATAAGATCATGGAGCATTTTCTGCTTAATGAGGAAAGGCAATGTTTACCATCACTAAAAACTGTGCCTAAGAAAATTTTGGCCTTTATCATGAAAATGGTAAATGCAGTGTTTTCAACAATTGAACCGGGATCCATCTTGGAAACAAACCAGTTAATGTACAGCGCAGCTGTAATAGTCACTAATGAACTAGGCATTAAAATCAAAGTACCTAGTCACTCAACAGAAAAATCATCAAAGCCAAAGTGGAAAATCCGTTTAGAACAAAAAATCCAAAAATTAAGGGCAGATGCTAGTAACTTAAAGAACATGCATGAGCAACGGCTTAAAAACAACAAAATCATAGATCGGCTAATCAGAAGATATAGATTGGATACAAGAAACATCAATGAAGCTGTAGAGATTGTAAAACAGCAGATAACAGCAACAGCTAGAAAAATTGAAAGATATGAGGCACGAATCATCCAATATAAACAAAATCAGCAATTTCGATCAGACCAACGGCGTTTTTATCAAAGTCTTAATGTGAATGGTGACACCAAAAGTGAAAAACCAGAAAAACAGGCCACAGTTGAATTCTGGAAAGAATTGTGGGAAAATGCAAAGGACTACAACAAGGAAGCAAAGTGGATGAGAAAAGCATTGGCAACAAACAAATGCAAGTATTAGAAATAACAACTGAGATGGTCAAAAATCGAGTTAAAAAGGTAAAGAATTGGACATCACCTGGAAAGGACCAATTACATGGTTTCTGGCTCAAATATCTGACCAGTTTACATGCAATATTGGCCAGGCAACTGAATGAAATTTTACAAAAGGGCCAAATTGATGAATGGTTGACAACTGGAAAAACATACTTGATTCAGAAAGATGCAACTAAAGGAACAACACCTGAAAACTACAGACCAATAACATGCTTGCCAACAACCTTGAAATTACTCACAGGCATTGTTGCAGATAACATGATGGATTATTTGGAAACAAACAACATCTTGCCATTAGAGCAAAAAGGCAACAAAAGAAGGAGCAGGGGCACAAAAGATCAGCTCCTAATTGATAAAATGATATTAGAAAATTGTAAGAACAGAAAAACGAACTTGAATATGGTCTGGATTGATTACAAAAAGGCATTTGACTCACTGCCACATAGTTGGATCATAAAATGCTTAGAAACAACTGGCATTAGCAAAAATATTACATCCTTTACTGAAAAGGCGATGAAACAATGGAGAACTGAGTTGGCAGTGGGGAATGAGATCTACGGAATGGTTAATATCAAGCAAGGAATTTTCCAGGCTGATTCACTTTCACCTCTTCTCTTCATCATCGCAATGATCCCACTATCAGTAATCTTAAAAAAAATGAAATTAGGCTACCAAACAGCCAAAGAAGCTGAAAAAATTTCGCATTTACTATATATGGATGATTTGAAACTCTATGGAAAGTCAGAAATAGAAATCCAATCACTGACAAACACAGTCCGAGTATTCAGCACTGATATTTCAATGCAGTTTGGCATGGAAAAATGCGCCACTGTATCCATAAAAAGGGGCAAAATCACTGCATGTGAGGGAATTGAAATGCCCAATGGCCAACTAATTAAATGCAATGAAAATGAAGCCTACAAATACTTAGGCATTCTGCAGTTGGATAACATCAAGCATGGATAAGTAAAAGCTATTGTCAGGCGAGGGTACACCAACAGAGTTAGGAAAATTTTGAAATCTAAATTGAATGGTGGAAATACGATCAAGGGCATAAATACCTGGGCAATACCAGTTATAAGATACACAGCTGGTATAGTTAACTGGACACAAGCTGATTTGGACATTTTGGACCGAAAAACCAGGAAACTAATGACAATGCACTACAGTTTACATCCACGTGGTGATACTGATAGACTGTACCTGCCCCGAAAATCAGGTGGCAGAGGATTATTACAAGTGAAGCAAATAGTTGAAGAAGAAAAACATGCACTGGCTGATTATTTAAAAGAAAGTCAAGAACATCTATTAATCGAAGTAAAGAACAAAAATCTATTGAAGGTCCAACAGACGAAATAAGCATACAGAAAAGATGTGATAAAATCAAGAATGGAGAGTTGGCAGAACAAAGCATTGCATGGCCAATTTCTGGAAAAAATAAAAGATAAAGTGGACAGTGAAAAAACTTGGTTATGGTTAACAGCAGGTACGTTAAAGAAAGAAACAGAGTCACTAATCCTGGCTGCGCAAGAACAAGCTATCCGTACAAATGCCATTAAGGCCAAAATCAAAAAATCCTCTGATGATGCCAAATGCAGACTTTGCAAAGAAGCTGATGAAACTGTTGATCACATACTCAGCTCACTTCCGGTTTGGGGGGGCTTGCTGGTGGGAGCTGGTCGTTACAGCTCCAGAATCATGGTCGCGTTTACTGTCGGATGAGCAATCCATCAGCCATCTGACAGCTTGTTTACCTTTTCTTCAGGCCAAGAAGATAAGGTGAGCTGATTGTGCCGGGCAATGTGCCAACTAACTCTCACAGATCGTCTCTGGGAGGGGGGGAGGCTAGCTGACGGCAGAAATGTCTCCGTGCCAGGAATTCCTGCTGCGATTTGCAGCACAAAGCAAACCTCAAAGCCTCCGAACAAAATTTGATTTATTGAAACCAAGACAAGTGGACCCTGTACATGTGAACTTTTAATTGTTTGTATTAATCCTTAGCTTCATTTTTTACAAGAATTCCTTCTGATATCTTACTTGCTAAAGAGACATTCAAAATGGCACCGAGCAGCTTCGTAACACTGTTTGAGCTTTGAATTTCTACGGAGTTTAAAACTTCAAAGGGAAGGAGTGATTTAATACTAAATTAGACAGTAACAGCTGCACAATTGACCAGCACAGACTTATTAATTGATTGAAGAAGATTAAAACTTGGAATGGCTTCTAAGCAAAACCCTATTCAAAAGGTCCCCCCCCCCCCCGGTTTCCAAAAGCTCTCCTGCCCCTGGCACAAAACTATAGTCATTACTTCCTCCCCCCATAGGGGAGCCATTAACTAAAGAAATTTTTCAGAAGGAATTGGCTGAAGCATTTAAAAATCATGTAGTTACGATGGAAACAAAATTTAAGGAGGAGATATCCATTGTGCATAAAGAACTGTCTGATAAACTTAAGACCTGGGTTCAGAAGATCAGGGATGATATGTGGGGGGTTGTTAATTTGTTAACAGAATATGTCTCGGGAATTGAAGACAGATTAGAAGATCTTAATGATGCCAACACTAATTTGGTATCGAAAATCGACGTGGTGCAACAAAAAGTCGGAAATGCTGAAAAAGAAATTATTATGTTACAGTATAGACAAATGGAACTTGCACTAAGAATAAGAGGTTTGCGTGAAAACAATCAGGAGAATTTGAAACAGATTCTTTCAGAAGCTTTCGATAGTCTGATGGGAAGGCCAGGGGGGAATTTTGATTGGCAAATTGATAAGGTTTATCGTGCTAACTCCTGGCTGGTGAGACAGAAGCAGCTTCCATGGGATATTGTAATCTACTTTACTACAAGAGACATGAAGAATATGATATTGCAAGAGTCCTATAAAATCAAGCTTCAAATTGGGGGTCAGCAAGTGACTGTTCTGAAAGAGATACCACCTCAAATGCTAAGATCCAGGAAAGACTATGCCTTTTTAGTCGAAGAGCTTAAAAATCATCAACTACAGTTCAGATGGGAGGCACCAGTTGGGCTATCGCTCATTTTTGAGGGGCAAAGATACCATTTTAAATCAGTATGGAAAGCTCGGGATTTTTACCATAATATCTTGAAGGCTGGACATCCCGCCCCACCTGGACCTAGAGAAAGAGAACAAGAAGGACAAGATAGACAGCAAACTATACAATTATCAACAAGGATGGATCATCTTTCTCTCTCAGAAGTACAAGAAGCCAAGGAACTAAGACAAAACCATGTGATTACCAGACGAATGGATCAACAATTAAAAAAACAACAATCAACTAATTACCAATGATTTGTTTTCTAGGGTGAAGAAGACAAAGATATGTGCCAGAGTTTTATCAGATCATAATCCAGTTTGGATGGAGTTGGGAGGGGTGACGCAAGCAAGAAGGTCTTGGAGATTGAATGAAAATTTATTTAGATATGAGAAATATACTAATGAATGTAAAAAATTGTTAGCAGAATACTTTGTTTTTAATATGAATAAGGGTACATCTATGGAAATTGTATGGGATGCAAGTAAAGCGTATATGAGAGGAGGTTTGATAAATTTAAATAGATTACATGGACGTAAACAAGGGGGAAAGTCAACAGAACTGGAAGATGAAATTAGGATTATGCAAAATGTTCTTAAAAAAAGGATAAAGTTTACTCCTCAGTTATTTTTGTTAGGTATTATTACTGATTGTACAGCTGTAGAGATTAATTTGATTTTGCACTTAATAACTGCAGTTAGATTGTTGGTGGCGCAATACTGGAAGAAGGAAGACTTGCCTACAATTAAAGAATGAAATAAATACAGGTCTAAGAAATTTCAGATACCTTATGATTAAGATCAGGAATGCTATAAATTGTTTAAAGTTAGATTAGCAAGGAGGAGCTAAGTTCAAGGTAAAGATGTTATCAATTTTCTGTTCTTTTTTTCAATATATTTTAGACTGTTTTTGTTAAAGATTTATACCGTGTATGGGTTCTGGGAAGTCAGGGGAGGGAAGGCTACGGGGGTTGGGGGGAGGGGAGGAGGGAGGGATGTATATTAGGTTTGACGAGGGGTGTTAGATTTTAATGTAATATGATTGCACATGTATACTGTTTTCTCTTATTTTTTCTTTAAAACTA
This sequence comes from Thamnophis elegans, assembly GCF_009769535.1. Taxonomy (NCBI): domain Eukaryota; kingdom Metazoa; phylum Chordata; class Lepidosauria; order Squamata; family Natricidae; genus Thamnophis; species Thamnophis elegans. The sequence goes on from NC_045542.1 coordinate 60,550,854, forward strand.
AGATATGTTAAGTATATTGATATGGAAGCATAAATACCATCAACATAGATTGGAGTTTGCTCAGAAGCGGAAATACACCAATGAGAGGAAGAGTGGGAAACAGAAGGGAGAAGAAAGATGGGAAGAGAGGGATAGGAGAGGGTAAGGGGGGAAGATGAGGAGGATAAGGAGGAGTGGAATGTAGAGAGAGGAGAAGGAGAAAGAAAGGGGAAGTAGAGTAGGAAAGGATGATGGAGGGAAGAAAGGAGGTAGGAGAGAGGTAGAAGAAAGAGGTGTATGGAGAGCAGAAGAGCTAATAATGGGTTGTCATCTTTTTGGGCGTTGATTACAAGAGGAACTGATGTAATTACTACTTAATACAATAGGATACTGGCTATGTATAGTATACATGTGATTGTATGTTATGAAAATGGAAAATAAAAAAGTATATTTTTTAAAAAAAGGCCAAAATCGAAAAATCCTCTGATGATGCCAAATGCAGACTTTGCAAAGAAGCTGATGAAACTGTTGATCACATACTCAGCTGCTGTAAAAAAATCACGCAGACTGATTATAAATTGTGGCACAATTCAGTAGCAGAAATGATCCATTGGAATTTGTGCAAAAATTATAATACTAAAACAGCAACAAACTGGTGGGAACATAAGCCTGAAAAAGTCACCGAAAATCAGATGGTCAAGATCTTGTGGGATTTTCGCATACAAACAGACAAAATACTGATAATACATAATGCACCAGAAATCACACTGGTTGAGAAAAATAAGGTTACAATCATAGACATCGCAATACCAGTTGATAGCAGGGTCAACGAGAAGGAATATGAAAAAATTGTGAAATAAAAGGACTTAAAAATTGAAATTCAATGATTATGGCACAAACCAGCAGTGGTAATTGCAGTAGTAATTGGCACACTGTGTGCTATTCCAAAAGCACTGGAATTACATTTAAAACAGTTAAAAATTGACAAAATAACCATCAGTCAAATGCAAAAAGCCGCACTGCTTGGATCTGCACGCATATTACGAAAATACGTTATGACGTCCTAGGCCCCTGGGTGGGGCCCGACTAGTAATCAATGCCAAATCCAGTGAAACAACTGACTGCTGTGATACAATTCTGTTGTTGCGATAACAACAACAACAACAACAACAACAAAACCAAGACATAGCAGGGCTTTTATTGTCCCACACATAATGCTGATAAAGTTTGAATAGCTTTATTTCTTTTTCATAGGACTGAGACAAAGAGACTACTACCAGATGCAAAATTAATCTGAATCTATATCAATGTACCCAAATCCACATTTTAAAAAGGAGGGGTAGGGTGGGGAAATAGAGCCAAGTGTCCTATTTTCTTGGTGAATGAATATTTAGAGAAATAAAAGTTTTAAAAGTGTGTTGTGATCCTGCCACATTTCTCTTATGTACTGTGCCAAGAAGTTCTGGGTGGGCTTGGGTTCGCTCTAGAGTTGTATAAAGATGACATGGAAGCCACAGATTATTATTAGTCATCTTTCATCCATTTTTATTTTGTAAAAATGATTCAGAGTGTTTGCTTTGTTGATATTCAGACTCCTTAGACCACCCAAAACACCTCCTCCTCCTCCTCCTCCTCCTCCTCCTCCTCTTCTTCCTCCTCCAAAATATAATTTTAACCTCACTGTTTATTGCCAGATATTTGCCATTTGTTCCCTCCGTCTCATTAAAAAGGACATATTTACAGGGAAGGAGACCCCCTTAGAGAAGATCATTATTCTCAAATACAACTTCTTTATAGAATGTTGTATGTTATATATTCTAGTATTGTAAGGCAAAAACAAAAATCTTTATTTGTATTACAGCCTCTGACCCTGGGCTACAAATATGAGGCTCATTCATATTCCTGAAGTAATTCTTCATACCTTTGTTCCTGTAATTTCATCTCTGTGTGTCCATGTTTGTTTGTTTGTGTGTATTGTATTGTATTGTATTGTATACTTTATTTGTATGCCACCCTTTTCCCTGAGGGGACTCAGGACGGCTCACAATTCAGGGGGAGGGGAAGACAAACAAGTTACAACATGAAGACAGTACATTGTTAAAAAAAGCACAACAGTCATACCATTCGGGTGGGGTTAAAGTCATTAGCCCCAGGCCTGCTGGGACAGCCAGATTTTAAGGGCAGCGCGGAAGGTCTGGAGGGTGGTGAGGGTCTGGATCTCCACGGGGAGTTCGTTCCAGAGGGTCGGAGCAGCCACTGAGAAGGCTCTCCTCCGGGTAGTTGCCAGTCAACATTGGCTGGCTGATGGAATTCGGAGGAGGCCTAATCTATGCGATCTTATTGGTCTAGTGGAGGTAATTGGCAGTAGGCGGTCTCTCACGTACCCAGATCCAATACCATGAAGGGCTTTGTAGGTGACAACCAGCACCTTGAAGCGCACCCGGAGATCAACAGGCAGCCAGTGCAGCTCGCGGAGGATAGGTGTTACGTGGGTGAAACGAGGTGCACCCACGTTAGCTTGCGCGGCCGCATTCTGGACCAGCTGAAGTCGCCGAATGCTCTTCAAGGGCAGCCCCATGTAGAGCACATTGCAGTACTCCAGCCTAGAGGTCACAAGGGCACGAGTGACTGTTGTGAGAGCCTCCCGGTTCAGGTAGAGGCGCAACTGGTGCACCAGGCGGACCTGGGCAAATGCCCCCCTGGTCACAGCTGACAAATGGTGTTCAAAAGTCAGCTGTGGGTCCAGGAGGACTCCCAAGTTGCGGACCCTGTCTGAGGGGCGTACAATTTGACCCCCCAGCCTGAGAGATGGAACACTTGGCCAATTAGTGGGAGGGAAGCACAACAGCCACTCGGTCTTATCTGGATTGAGTACAAGCTTGTTAACCCCCATCCAGTCTCTAACAGCTTCAAGGCCCTGGCTCATCACGTCCATCGCTTCATTGAGTTGGCACGGGGCGGACAGATACAGCTGTGTATCGTCCGCATATTGGTGGTATTTTATCCCGTGCCGTCGGATGATCTCTCCCAGCGGTTTCATGTAGATATTAAAAAGAAGGGGGGACAGGACCGAACCCTGCGGCACCCCATACGTTAGGGGCCTAGGGGTCGATCTCTGCCCTCCGACTAACATCGACTGCGACCTGTCCGAGAGGTAAGAGGAGAACCACCGTAAGACAGTGCCTCCCACCCCCACCTCCCGCAGTCGTCGCAGAAGGATACCATGGTCGATGGTATCGAAAGCCGCCGAGAGGTCAAGGAGTACCAGGATGGAGGCGTGTGTGTGTGTGTGTGTGTGTGTGTGTATGTATGGTTGTTTTTTATTGTTTATTGTTTGTTTATTGTTTGTTTGTTTATTTATTTGTTTGTTGGTTTATTGGAATGAATAGGAACACCTTAAACCCAAAAGAGCAGAGGCTTTGAAACAAACGTGCATACAGTACTGAATGAAAAGGATTAGAATATACAGACTTGTGAAATCCTGTGTTTTCAGAATGCTGCAGTACAATGCCATCCAAATGCCACCCATGCATTTCTCAACTGCACATGTATTACAAAAATGTTTAAATAAAAATGCATACATGTTGTAATATAGTTCCTTGTGCAGGTGTGTGTCCTCCATGGCCTAGTTCATACTAGGGCCTGCAGGGTCACGCTGAATCACACAGGAGACAACTGGCTCCTAGAAAGCCATAACATCCTGATAGTGAATAACATAACATCCTGAGATGTGCCCTACCAATGACGCCCAGGATTTGACCATATATAGACTGAGCAGTAGATTAGAAATTGTACTTTTACAGGCTGTTTTTACTCACATGCTATTGCTCCTCCTGCCTTTGTTCTATCCCAATAAAAGGGGCTACCAGACCCCCAATCTGGGTCGCTCCATCCCGAGAAAATGTGTCTCCTGTCTTTTCTCAACATTGGCCTCATGGACGACCCACGGGAACATCACATTTGGTAGCAGAGGATGGTTACTTCACATTTGGTGACCCCGACGTGATGCAACGTGATCGACGTGATGACCTGTGTCGCCAGCCTTTCACTCATCCCCGACTTGGCAAAGTCTCGCAACCAGGGCCTGCCGTTAGCGAACGGAGCACCCTCCCAATCGTGAGTATGGGCTCAGGTTTCTCGAAGGCTCAGACTGCACACCTGCAGGAGCTTCGGGAAATCGTTAAATCGTCTGTTGCAATCTCTCAAGCGACAGGCCATCCCCTTCCCATTCCCCCGAAAAAACATTTCCTCTCTCTATTGGCTTACATCTAAGAATTGTCCCATTTACCCTGAGAAGGGCTCTCTTAAAGTAACCTCGAGCCCTGCCGGAAGTTCTCACTACTTGGAGACTTCTTGTAAAATGCCTTCAAATTCATGAGGAAGATATGCAGGGGGCTGCTTTTAAGCCTTCGGCAACATCTCCCCCGCGCTACTAGGAGATCGCCCCTCCTGGGGCCCTCTCCAAAACTCCTCCACCTCCCCCGGCCCCTCCGGAAGAGAAGGTTTTCCCTCTCCCTTCCGCCCCTTCCCCCGCCCCACAAGTGTGGCGTAGCACTCTCCAAGACGCTCTGCGCGATGCTTACAATCAAGGGGACATGGAATTGGCAGAGGATTGTTTCCCCGTAACTTTTCAAACCAATGCGGCTGGGGGGGTTGTGCCCACTCATAACTCAATCCCCTATAGGGCTCTTAAGGATCTTAAGCAAGCAATTTCCACCTATGGGGTGCAATCCCCATACTGCAAGGGACTGTTCCAAACCCTTTTGTCAGGCATGCTTCTTACCCCCTCTCAGTATGCCATTTGGACCTCAGAATACCTTAGAGAGATTAACAAGGCAATTGCCAAGGGTCTGTACAACAATGTTACCGCCCCTCAGCTAAGGGGAGGGGATGGGTTTGATATGGGGCCTCTGCAAGCCCCCCCTCCCCCGGGAAGCCCTTGGAATTCTTTTCACAGATGTTTCACAGAGCAATTGATTTATAGGATCCGAATTGGAATGGAGAAAAATGGTTTTGTGCATGTGTAAGTTTGTGTGTGTATGTGTTTGAGTGAGCGAAGGATCCAGTAAGGGAACTGCGCCTATTTAGTAGGTAAATTATGGGGACAGGTTGGGCAGTAGAGAGTACAGAGAAAGTGATGAAAGAGTGGGAGAGAGGAAGAGAGAAAAAGAGTGAGAGAAGGAAGGAGAAAGTGACAGAAGAAAGTGAAAAGAGGGAAAGAGAACGTGAAGAGAGGGAAAGAGAAGGAAATCTGGTAAATGGCATTTTTTGCATGATTTGCGGGCTGTTAATAAAATTCTCCAACCCGTGGGAGCGCTGCGGCCTCCCCAATCCAAATTTGATTCCCCAAGAATGTGATCTCATGACACTTGTCCACTATCTCTCAGACACCCTCCCTTTTTGCAGCCCTAATTACAAAAGCCCTTCCGCTCCAGTGGAAGCCCCCTGCAACAGCTTTTTTCTATCAAAGACGCTATAACTGTCTTTGCCGATGGGAACATCAGGGAGCATGTGCCTGGCAGGAGGATGGTACATGGCACACCCAGCTCACAGAGCCACAAAAATCCTCTCAAACAGATGAATTGGCCGCTTTCATCTTGGCCTTTCAGTTATTTGACAAACAACCGTTTAATCTTTATGTGACTCAGATTATAACCTCTTTGTATGAGTCTTATCTCTCTTCTTCTATTGATTCACAACTTTTGTCTCTGTTTCTCACTTTACAAGGTCTTGTCTCCTCTCGCTGTTATTTTTTCCATGTCTCCCATATCTGAAGTCATTAGCCTTTCCCTGGGCCTCTCCAGGAGGGCAATGATGTTTCTGACGCTGCGGCATCAGCCCCCCCACCCCATGTCAATGTTTGTTCTGCTATCACACCTTGGGATAGCCACTCTTACTTTCACCAGAATAAAAAAGCGCTCAAAAAACAATTTGGCATTACTGCAAATGAGGCATCTGCTATTGTTCAGCAGTGCCCCACCTGTAGCCAGCAGGCAAACCCTCTCCCTATGGGGGTAAACCCCAGGGGGACAGAGTGTTGCCAAATTTGGCAAATGCATGTTACCCAATATCCTCCATTTGCCCCTTGGAAATATTTACATGTTTCCATTGATACGTATTCAGGCTATATTATGGCATCCCCACAAAGGGGTGAAGCCACCAAACATGTTACTAATCATTGTATTCGGACCTTTGCATCGCTGGGACACCCAAAAGAATTTAAAAACAGACAAGGTGCAACCTTTGCTGCCTTTTGTAACCAATGGAGCATTGTGTATAAATTTGGCATTCCTTACCAGGGTCAGGTGTTGGCTGAGCGCGCCAACCAGACATTAAAACATGCCCTGGACAGATATATTGGCAATAGGGGAAAATGCCCCCTGGCCTCCCAGCAGTGCAACACACGCTTAACCTTTGTCTTTATGCCCTGGATTTTTGAAATCTTACGGGCAGCCCACCATCCTCGGCAGCGACTCGTCATTTTGCAGCTCCACCTACTGCAGACACCTCCCGTCCACCTGTCTACTATCGCTGCTTGCCTGACTTGATGTGGCGAGGACCTGCTGACCTGATTACCTGCGAAAGGAACTATGCTGCAACCCAACTAAAAGACAAAGTTCTTTGGATTCCAGGACTGCACGTAAGACCATATTTGCCAAAACCACCTATACAACCACCTACACAAACACAGAAGCAGCCTGACCATGACCAACCAGCAGGAACCACAGCTTGAGGCTGTCTCTGTCTCTGACCTGGAGAACAGAGCAGAGCACCCTCCACGCTACACTCCCCCGACCGGCTGCCCCATCTTTCGCCGCAGATCCCCCTACTATGTGTTTGGTTGAATGCTACCTGTTGTCATTATCTGAACCAGTCCGGACAAATTGAAACCAGTGTGGACATATTACATGATACCGTTCAAACAGTTGGACAAACATACAAAGCCTTGGATTCCTGGTGGGATTGGATGACCTCTTGGTTACCAAATTTTAGCTGGTTGGGAAATGTTTCCAAGACCGTTATAACCCTTGTTGCTTTGCTGATACTGTTGTGTTGCTGTATTCAATGTGTATCCTCTTTATTAACTATGTGTAAGAATATACTCTCTAGCTTGGCTCCACAGAAGAATATTCACATTGTCAACCACATGGAGTTACATGAACAGTCAACCCCCTTCATGGGGAAAGCTCCCTTCTGCATGCCCAGCTACGAAGAAGGAGACACTGCCTTTTAAAAAACAAAAACAGTGTTGGAATCCATTCCGGGTGTGTGTGTGCAGGGCAGTTTCTGCTGTCTGAAACACACATACACAGGGATGAAAAACATCGCACCAGAAACATCTTTCCGGCCTAAAACGGCCAGGACTCACTATGCAGCCTCATGTAACATGAACTATGTGAGCCAGCTACTCCCACACATGCCCTTTCCCCTCCCTATGCCATGCAGCTTGTAACCTTCTACTCCCCCTTTGCCCACTCTTTGCCATGATGTGATTTTTTATTGGTTTATGTGTAGAATGCTGTGATTAGCCCTGTCAGATGAAGAGGGAAAGTCTTTTTGACAAAAAGAAAATAAAAAAGTAGGAGATGTTGTAATATAGTTCCTTGTGCAGGTGTGTGTCCTCCATGGCCTAGTTCATACTAGGGCCTGTAGGGTCACGCTGAATCACACAGGAGACAACTGGCTCCTAGAAAGCCATAACATCCTGATAGTGAATAACATAACATCCTGAGATGTGCCCTACCAATGACGCCCAGGATTTGACCATATATAGACTGAGCAGTAGATTAGAAATTGTACTTTTACAGGCTGTTTTTACTCACATGCTATTGCTCCTCCTGCCTTTGTTCTATCCCAATAAAAGGGGCTACCAGACCCCCAATCTGGGTCGCTCCATCCCGAGAAAATGTGTCTCCTGTCTTTTCTCAACATTGGCCTCATGGACGACCCACGGGAACATCACATTTGGTAGCAGAGGATGGTTACTTCACACATACATGAAGAGTTAGCATGCATACAAAAATGTACTGGGGGTGAAAAATTCAGCCCTCCTTCCTGAAAAATTAGGAAGCATGGCTGCTGAGTGCATATGTTACAAGCATTCACGAAAATGCCTGTGAATGTTTGGAAAGATCTAAACTGGCATGGTAAATAGATTAAGCAGAAACTTGGTCGCTGATAAAATGAGAACGTGAATGAATTGAAATGGATAGATTTACTCATCCCAAATCACAAATGACATGGAAGAACTAATTACCTTTTCTCCATTAAGAAAGAGATAGATAGATAGATAGATAGATAGATAGATAGATAGATGGATGGATGGATGGATGGATGGATGGATGGATGGATGGATGGATGGATGGATGGATGGATGGATGGATGGATGGGCGGGCGGGCGGGCAGGCAGGCAGGCAGGCAGGCAGGCAGACAGCCCTTAAAACCTATATTTTTAAACAAAAATCAAAACAAATTGGTTGATGTGAAGTAAATCAGCCCTTTTTTTCTTAAAGAATTCCCTCTCCAATTATGGTGGGGGAGAGGGAATAGAAATGCAAGAAATTGTGTCCTTTTTTCCCCATAGGGAATATTTTACAAAGGCTTGCCACTGGGATCTCCTCCCTTAGTTCCAAGTGTCAACAAATTGCAAATATCCTCCCTTCCATCTCAACTAAGCCACCAGCCCAACACAATAAAACCTGGCCCAGCATTGTTTAGGGACCCATGGCACATGTGATGCTGCACAGTCCCTCATTTGATTAATGAACCAATTGTGTCAGGGTATTCTGTACTCAGCACGTTGTTCCTGACCCAAAGCAGGCAAATCCCATCAGGCCATTCTTTTCCCCTGCCCCCTCCTGTCTCAACCTTGTCATGTAATTGTTTATCGAAAGACGGATGTACACAATAATCCAAAGAGAGCTGGTGTATGTGGTGTTAATGAATGAAATAATCAGGTGGGCAATAATAACCAGGACGTGACTTGGCAGAGAGGACCTAGCAGGGCATTAGCATTCTGCAGCCACTCTGCCTTTATCTCCTTAGCCTGATGTCTGACAACCACCATGGGTTAGCCTATGAATAAAATACGGACTGATGCTCAGACATAATTAAACTGCCAATGTGGATGTACCTAAATGAACTTGATATCTTAATGACATAAGATAGCAGGTGAGTAATGAAGGCCAGGGGAAAGAGATGTGCATAATGAATGAGAACACCAGGCCATTGTGGGAAGGCTCACCGATTTCTCACAAAAAAAGGCCCTTTAGCACCTTTATGTTCTCCATGCATGACTTGCAAATCAACTCTGCATGGTGCTTCCTGATGTCCAGTCAAGGAGTAAAACTAGTTTTTCAGACAGCAGCAAAACAATCTCTTCTCTACAACAGTACCATATATTGCCTTTTGCACAGAAGTCAACCTTTTTCCCATGATTATTTTCTCATCTAAGGGATACATCACTGCCCTTGAAGAAGATCCAAATCCAATAACCTCAAGGTATCTTCTTGGATACAAGATTAGATCAGCTCACCAAGCATAATACTCTGGAACAATAAACATTTTTGTATGGTGGGGCAGAGGATTCATTCTCATTCATTTACCCAACAAAAATCAAAGAATGTATGTAAGTTCATTACCACTGGGGGCACTGTGAAAAGGAACCATTCCATGTTTCGTCAAAGTTTGATTGCATCAGATGAGCTAATACCATATATTCAATGTAAGTGCAAAAGGATAGTTGAAGATATTTTGGTGATAGTTCCCCAGATTCATCTTCCACAGAGGTTGCTAGATGACTGAGTCTAATTGTGTGAATTCACTTGGCATCCTAACCTATCACCTTTGTTTGTTCAAATCACTTCATGTTATCTCAGGAACATTTGCAATGTTATCTCAGGAACATTTGCAATGTTATCTCAGGAACATTTGCAATTGTCTGGCAACCATGCCTCAAGCAGTGGGAAACCATCTACCATCTGCAAAAGTTGGGAAGCAGCATTAGCATATTTGTGTCTTCAAAGACAACAGCGGGCAATCCAACACCTAAAGCCATACTCACCTTTCCTACAATGGGCAGGCTCTAAACTTTTGGGTCCAATCCTTTGATCATTGCAGGAGGACATAAGGGAAAAACCAGTAATAAAATTGACACAGTTCCAGAACACAGTTGGTATTGTGAGAACAAGGAAAGTCTGAAGTTGATTTTTTATAGCTGGCAATAGTTTGTGTGCTCTACTGGAGCAATCTAGAAACGGGGGTCCACATATCAGGTCTAAATATTGTGCATTTAGCTCTGTAGTGATTCCTAGGACCAAGTTTAATCTTAGTATCCTAGCAGGAACATCTTCCTTCCACTGGCAATATCTGGGGCTCACAGCATTGGAATTGAGGGGATGGACCATGAACCCTCTGGTGGAAGCCGAAATGCCTATTGATGGAAGTGCTGCTGGCCACGGAGATATTTGTCAGATATTCTTTCTCTCAAAATGAAGTGGGAGATGTCAGCAAACCCAGACTAGAAATTTTCACTGACAACCCATTATTAACAACATGGATGAATTTGTACACAATGCCAAGACAAAGGCAAACAAACTACTGCACGGCTTAATGTTATGCATGACACAGGCAAGGAGACTTTTCTTGCCATTCTGCATACTGAATCCTTCCTGGCTCTTCTTCACCCCAGCCATCTGCTTCCCAGAGTCAGCCTCTCTCTTTTCTACCAGAGCATCAATCCAGAGATGCTATCAGGCCTGCTGCTCTTTTCCCCAGGAGAGCTGGAGGCACAGACTTTGTTTTTCGAATTACCCTGTGTTTTTGTTCCACCAGCAAACAGCCACTGAAGTTAAGAGGCTTATTTACCATCTTGGCATCTATTTACCTAAGCTTCGCTAGCTTATTTAGGGTACTGTGTCTACAAATAGAGCTGGATTTACTCATCCCCAGCAGGTGTGCTCTACTTCAATAGACCAATCTAATGAACAATTAGGCACTCTGCGGTGATAATGCTAGGCAGAGCCACAGAGCCCTATCACAGCCCTGGGAGGTAACTAACATCATGTATTTATCCCACATCCACTACTGTTTTCAAAACCATGGTAGTGTGCGGGGCTATAGAAGTGTCTAACCACAACAGACTGCTCCTTTACTATTGGAATAATTGCTCTGTTTCCTATCAGGTTTGAAGAAGGGATGCTATACATGGTTGGCTTAGCTTTGAATGACAACATTCAGTGAATCTACTCACTGGGGCCTGTAAATTGTGATTTATAACTGAAGGTGTAACAATGTAGCTAACTGTAGTTTATGCCATAAAACACATTTAAACAAACCATGAAAGACTTTTATGAAAAGACAGTCAGACTCCAGGTTCCTCATTATTTATTTACTTATTTGTATTCTAACTTTATTATTCTTACAAATTAATTAAAGGAGAGCAACATATCCTATACCTAAGGGGTTGGGTGAAGGAGTGGATGGGATGGGATCTTTTGGGCAGTGGTCTTGCTGGCTGCCATGCTCTCAGCCTGCAGATCTGCCAACCAGTAGATTCTGGCCTTGGAGAAAAAGAAAATTACCAACCCCCAACTAGACTATAGGTAGTCCTCCACTTCTGACCAGTCATTTAATGACCATTCAAAGTTATAATGGATCCCTCTCAAAGATAGTTATGACCGGTTCTGGAGGCCATCTCAACTACAGTCATGTGGGGATAGAGGTGGCCTTGGCAATTCCAACAATTGGGATTTTGGAATCAGGCACTTGGCAACCAGCCTGCAATTGTGGCCATTTGCAGCATCCCAAAGTCCCTTAACCTGATATTTATATGATTTTGCTGAAAACTGGCAATTACTTCTCAGCTTTGGCAAAATCACCCGTAGCAAAAAAAGGTTTCCTTACCACTTAACGTATCAGGCATTCACTTAACAATTGCTGCAAAAAAAGGTTGTAAAATTGATGATGAGCCACTTATAACCACCTTGACTTACAATCATAATGGGCAGGCTCCAATACAGTTGTAAGCTGAGGACTATCTATAACAATATTTAATGGTTGCTATGTTTCTTACTTCTCAGCACATTAGGGGAAATAGCTAGAATATACTGAATAGCAATAGCACTTAGACTTATATACTTTACAGTGCTTTACAGCCCTCTCTAAGCAGTTTACAGAGTCAATATATCTCCATCAACAATCTGGGTCCCCATTTTACCGACCTCAGAAGGATGGAAGGCTGAGTAAACCTTGAACCGGTAAGACTTAAACTGCCAAACTACTGACAGCTGGCAGTCAGCAGAAGTAGCCTGCACTACCGCCTTCTAACTCCTGCGCCACTATGCAGTGATGTTCTCTCCCTAGTATATAGCATATCTCTAGTACGCCTTGCTAGGACTATGCTTACTAGAAATTATATTAGGCAACTTGTTTCCTCTTCCATATAAAGAATCAGGGACAATCTACAGGCACAGAGCAAGATCCCCAAGGCTGAAATTCAACTCCCTGTCCCAATGGTAGAGTTGGTGAAGATTAAAGCTTAAGAGTGCCTTAAAATTTCCTCTTCAATTTTCCACATCCAAAAACTCTCCCCCAGAAAGGTGCTTTGTGACTTAATCCACTTAAGAGGAACTCTGAAAACCACGAAAGAGGCATTTATGATCCTGAGGGCCACACCTTTTAGGCAGAAACATTGTTCCAGAGATCTGGCCATATATTCATTAGAATGTAGTTTGGAAATGCACATGCTTTGATCTGAACCCCTTCTCCATTCGTAAAGTGAGGCAGTTGTCCATTTATGTCATGGCACAACCACTGGAACTCAAACTTTGAGCATGACAACTTTAATCCCCAGGCTTCAGACAGCAGCCATCAACCTAGAAGCTGTGAATAGCGATCCACCCCTGCTGCATTCTTCGATTACAGCCCATTTAGCGCTTTGCTCTGAACCTTGGCTTCAGAGAAGCTAATGGAAGGATTTGTGTGCTGCCCTGCCTGGGAGGTAATTGGCAGTTGCTGCTCTAATGCTTCTAGTTTTAGTAGCAAATGAGCAACGTACAGTAAATATCGGTATTTTTAAAGCAATAATAATGAGAAATTAAAGCCTGCACCACAGGAGTGAAGAATTTACAAGTTGGGAAAGACAGAATCCTAGTAAGTTTGGCATTTGATAGCAGTGTGCCTCTGACTCCTGCTGATATCTCTGCAATATATTTAAATGGAAAAAAAGTTCTGAGCTTACGTACGTTACCAGCTCAATATGAATCAGCTTTCTGTATAATAGGTGGATTGCCTGGGCAACCCAGAAATAGCCATGAAGCCAGCATGCCAAAACTGCATGGCTGCACAAGCATTCTGCCTTCGAACAGAGGCAAGAAGCATTTAATGCTAAAGATGAAAAAAGTTGTCTTAATATACAGTATATTCAGCTACAAGTCTTGTTGAAAGCCAAAGTCTTGGTGACTAAGACCCTGGGAACAAAATGTTCCAACATTAGAAGCACAAAAGGCATTGAAAAAGAGGAGTAATAAAAGTCAGGTACTTTCTGACTTAGAAAACACAAAGAGGCATTTTAATTGACACAAATCCATCGGGGAATAAAAGTAGCTATTGTTTACTCCAGTAATTATTTCTGCCAGATAACACAGCACAGTCAAAAGAGAACATCTCAAGTAAATCTAAAATGGACTGGCTGTTGTACAGAGTGAGAATTGTGTGTCACCAGCCAACTGTCTCCTTAACTTTTTATTTCTTTACCACCTGCCCATTGTCTCTTCATCTTTTTTTTTCCTTTGGACACCATGTTTCTCAACTAGATCCTTCATGTTCCTCTCTTCCACCTGGCTTTAAGGACCCAACAAAACAAAACACAGCTAATCCTTTCACAAAGAATTTCCTGTTCCCTCTGTGCTTTCTCTCAAACCTGTCTAGTTTCCCCTTTCTCAATGACTAAATGTTCCCTTTATTTATTCATGTCCCCTGCCCATTCAGCCTACTCCATCCTGAATTTTTCACGTCTATTACCAGTTTCCATATTTAAATTAAACATTATATTAAGTATTACAATTTTGGTACAACCTAGAATCCCAGCCATTGCTGACTACTGCAAGGGAGGAGTTTATATTTCACATTATGCACGTAAGTTCTTGACTGAATTCAGCAATCCTTAAAACTATCCTGTAAGGTAGATGTGACAGTCCCAGTAGCATCTACATCTCTGATTGTGCAAAGAGAAGAGGCTGCCAGACTCCACTTGATATACCATTCAGAGGCAGACATGCAGTCATTGCTTATTAAATTATGGGAAAATTAGCCTAGAATGGAGATTCAGCTACGTTTCCTTCTGAACATGCTCTTGGTTTAGCCGTACAGTCTCAGGGAAGGGAAATCTGGATTTGTCACAATGTCGCAGCAGGCAGAGCTCCTTAGCCAATTACAGTAGATATCAAACAAGAACTTGAGAAGAAGACTCCTTAAATTGTTGATAGCCTTAAAGTAACCACGTAGTCAGTTTATTGGGTCTGTGGCTAATATATCTTCTGTAGTTTTTCATAACACACAAAAGATCAAGAACCTCACAAATGAGCAAGAAGTTTTCCTTAAATAGCAAATTAAGGCTGAAAAAATGTCTCATCACTTCCTTAGCTTCCTTTCAAAAAATGTCTGCCCTTGGAAGATTAGAGTTTTGTTTTCTTTTGATACTACAGCAATTTGCCTTCTACCTACATTGCATAGTTTTTATATATTTTTAAAGGCAGCTTTAAAGGGATAAAAACACTACCCTATTGGTAGCATTCTGGTACATGATGTCTGAGCAGCTGGCTTCGTTTTCTGTTACTGGTGCTTTGTTGTTTGAAGATCAAGAATACGATGACATTGAATCCCTTTTCCTGTCCAAGTATGACAATTATGTTTTAATGAATTAAGCCTACAACTGCTTTGCTCGCATTACTAAGCATTTCCACCAGCCTAATGTCTGTTTTTCTCCCTCTGTTTCAATGCTCATGTGTCCTTTCAATAGAAACTCTGAAAGGATGACCGCTTCCATGTTTTCTACCATTTGCATTTCTGTGATTGCATACAGTTCCCTGCAATTGTGATTTTGTGCCACTTTTTTTTTTAGATTTTAACCATCCATCTAATTGACAGCTGTGTAATAAAAGGACTGATGACATAATCTCAGGGCCAACTAGGTTTGGTTATAAGGTGAGGAGAGTATTAACAAAAATATGATCCAGATGTAGTCATACAAAAATGCTCATTAAAGTCAAGCTGGTGACACCTTGGAGCAGCGCTTCAGTTTAGTGCCATTGATATGTCCCTGGAGCATTGTGGAACCTCATCCAGCCTTATCAGGGCTCCCCCTGTCAATCACAAGCTCATAACTAATCTTCCAGATCTCTGCCAATTATAGTTGACCTCTACATTGCATTTAGCTGTTTATACAAAATTTATCAGTAAACCCCAATAAATTTATCAGTAAACACAATTTTAATTAATTCACTTCTTAGAAAATGTACTTAAACCATGATTAGCCACCTAGCAACGGAAAATGTAATCATGCTTTCCAAAACCATTTCAAACATGATGTTATATTTTAGCTATTTGTGGCTAAACCAATGCTTACACCACATTGTGTGGGTGCTGTATTGTGCCTAGTGCTAACAATTAAAAGGATTGTGAGTTGGTGGGGGGAGAAGTACAGAAGGAACCAAGAGAGAATTACATCATTGAAAGCCTCTGTAAAATTCCATGTTTGAGGCCGGAAGCACCACATATACATACCATAGCGTCACAATAACAAATGTAATCAATTTTCAATAACTTTAAATGCATCATTTGACTCGTTTTTCAGTTCAAATGGTTGTAATTAGGAGGTTAAGAGTATACAGATACTCAAGGGAGAGGAAGAGCAAAGTTTCATGTATCAAGATAAATTATTTCTTCCTTTTAGGAGCTGTCTCACCATAAACATAGTGGTAATCATAATCCCAGACACATATTTCATTTGTAGGAGAAGCCCAGCTCTAGTCAAAAAGGACTGAAACACAGGCTTCTTCTGGAATCTGATCTAGCTGTCACTGACGGCAAACCTGCTGAAGAAGAAGGACACAGCGCTATCCAGGAATGGCTCTGAAAACAGTTAAGCAAAGAGAATGATGGAATGAAGTATCCTATTCCAAATGAGCATGACCTAACCAGAAGACAATTAGGCATAGTCTGACCAAAGGGATCATCCATTCCTCTCTCCTTCGAGGGTGCAGGAAATGTGCTCCAGAAACACAGCAGGACTCAAAACAGTTTTGCCCATTAAGGACAACTGAACGTATTCAGTTAGACACAGGGTATCCTGTCACCAAACACGGCTGTGCAAAAGGACCCAGGAGGAGGGGGAAAAAGAGGAATTTGATCCAATTCCTGACATTATAGCCCTGCCCTGCCTCCTTGTCATCTCTCTTACATCCTGGGATTGAATGGCTCTATAAAAATGTCCAGTGTGAAAGGCAGACCCCAAAGAAACCCAATCCTGATGTGAGACCTTAAGATACTCAAAACTTTCTTTGACTTTTACTTCCTCTTCACTTCATGCTCCCATAACTCCCCATGGGCAAGATCTTAAGATTTACGAGACAGAAGTTCAAATATTTTGCACTGATGGAAAAATAGTAAGGGAAAAAAAGGAGCCAAACACATAGGGAAAAAAATATTGTGCACTTAAGACACCAGTTCCTATGCTCCTTGTTTATGGCTCCTACTGCTACTATTTCTTCTTTATATATATATATATATATGGAAAAACAAGAAGAATAAGAATAAAAGTTGAAATGGGAATGAGAATAATACGTCCATTGGCAATCAAAGCTATGGAAAATAAACTTCATTAGATGACATAATCTTTTTATGCAGTCCTCCATTTAAATTTGATGCAGTTTATGGGTCTATGCCAGAATCGCACAGAAAGAAGTAGTATATTCAAATGTTTTGGGGCGATTTACATGACCAAACCAGTGTGATGAGTGCACATTTCCAATGCAATAAACAGAAATTGCATGATTATTGTGTTCCTGCGATGTTGATTCAAATCATTTTCCCCACAGCTTTCTAATACGGCTGAAAGTAAAAATATGCCATGTTCTGAATACAATGTAAATTAGCTATTAAGTTCCATTAACAATTCACGGATGGGGGCAGGTGGGTGGTAATCCCTAATGTACCATGTCCAGCTGACCAAACATATGGTTATTTGAGCTGCTTTGCATGATTATGCCTTCTATCCCTCACCTTGCCTTTGCTTTTCTCAGCTTTTTGTCAGAAACTCGTATCTGTGTGCATTGGTCCAAATTGAGAAACCGCAAATAATGGAGCCAAGCCAAGTCAATTAGGGAGGGAATGAAACCCAGAAGGATAGCCTAGTAGAGAGGTCCCCAACCCCTGGACTGCGGCCCACTACTGGACCTTGGGCCATTCGGAACCGGGCTGCAGAAGCAACGGGTGAGCCCGTGCACATGCACTCAGCTCCACTTGTGGGAGCTATATGCACACACACTGGCTGCTTGTCTGTAACTATTCCCTGCAGGGGTGGGTTGCTGCCGGCATTACTGCCAATTAGGTGCCTCAAAAATTTTGTGCACATGCGCTCGCTTCACTAACGCACACACCAGGCACGCGCTATACATGCATGAGCATTCGCAAATAAAAAGGTCTGCACATGCGCAAAACCTTTTAAAAATGTGGGGGGGGTATTTTTGCACTGAAATTGTTCTGCGCATGCACAGAACTGAAAAATGGCCCCAGAGGAGAACCGGTTTGGGGGCATGGCAAGCCTGGATCATTGCCGGTTCCAACGACCCAGGTTGTCAAGTTACAACTGGTTCAGCCGAACCAGTCCGAACCAGTAGGAACCCACGTCTGATTCCTTCTCCCTTCCCCTTCTCACCGGTCCACGAAGCCAGAAAAGTTGGTGATCACTGACCTATATTAGTGGCTACCCAGACTGAGGGATTGAGCACCATGGGAGGTGCATGACTAGCTTTTCGGAAAGCAATTGATTCCAAACACCAGAAAAACTTGGGTCCAAGGTGTTAAACTCCCTCTTTGGAATTTACTACAAATCTTGCTTTCAATCCATGCTTACACTGATTCAGGAAGAAATCAAATTCATAATTCAAAAGAACTGCTCATAGACTTCTATTGGCCACTTCTGCTCTTTTTCAGCTCTTGCTAAAATTCTTTACAACTATTCTAGTAATTAGGCCAAGTTGTGCATATTTATAACATTACACAATTCTGATAATGTATTCTCATCACAGGAGTGCTAGATTGAGAAATCACACAAACAGTAAGTGGGCAACAGTGCATTATTACAAAATTTCATCTTCTGTCAAAAGCCCTACCTTTTCCAAATGGCTAATTAAATCATTGCATATTTTTTCCCTTAGATTTTTGCCCAAAATGTAATGTATTTTTCCCCTGAATTTCACAAGGGTTTTAAAGCTTTTAAATTATCATCATCATTAATTTATCACAGAATATCAATAAATAATGAAATTATTCAAATTTCATTTTAGGTTCTCAGGTATTTAGCAGCCCTTTTTTGACAGTATTTTTCACATTTATCATAATTATAAACTTATGGTTTTTATAAGGATTTAATACTTTTCTAAAAAGGTCTATATTAGGGAATAACTGTGACCCTTGATAATTCTTTTTTTTCTCTTAAACACATCAGCTCATTCCTAAATCTTCCTATATTCAGCTCAGGTAAATATTTATCTCTAAAAGTAAAATAGGCATGCTATTTCATCTATTAATTTATATGAATGGAAGACTCTGGGGGCAAATGAGAATATAACTGTAGTTCACACTCAGGGTTCAACATGAACCTGTTCTAATTAAATCCCAAAGCTTTCACTTTCAAAATCAGCAGGAAACATCTGCTAGTGATCTTGCTGCCATGTCAAGGCATTCCTGAGCCATGCTGGATAATTTTTCACACGTCAACAGAAGCCGTATCTCAGTTTTATCCTGGCTTGCCTCCCTATACTAGACAGAGATATAGGACTATGTGACTTCTTTTCACTTGAGGCATTTGAACTCATGAAATTCAGTTAAATGGTTGCATCGTGAATGAGTCGGCATTCTCACCTTGGGTTCCTCCAAGAAGTTTTCCATTTAATCTTTCGCTTCTGAATACCAAAGCGTGTGAGACTTGAGGTTTGTCAGACTTGTCAGACTGAAGCTATCCTAACAGATTCTGAATATCAGGATAAAACTCCTTCCCTCTTGTACTCCTCCTGAAGCCACACAATGGCTTCAAAGTTACTAATGAGAGGACAGAGGACAGGAAACATCACTAGATTGGCAAAAGAAAGCCATTATTCATATTTAAAAGGCAAGGCAGCAATCTTGACTGATTGGAGAGCTGTCTAGCTAGGTCATTCATGACAATTGTTCAAAGGAGACTTTTACATTCTCGATAGGTCCGCAACACACACACATGTATTGTCAATCAGCCTTTTGCAACTCACCTATGTCATAGTATGCCCCATTAAATCTTCAGATTGAAATTTTGCAAGATTGTTGTCAACTCAAGCTCTAATACAGTAGGAGAGAAATATCTCTTCCTCCTCTTTGCATTGTCAAACTACAACTCCCAGCAGCCCCCACCAGAAGGCTATTGGAGGTGGAAGCTAGGAGTTGTAATGCAGTAGCAATTGGAAAGTTACTGGGTCACGCTCCTGCTCTATAGGATATATTGCAAAATTGGGCCATACTGCACAAATGAGGTGTGTACAGTACAATGTTCCTATTTTCCTGATCAAAATTGTAGATTCATAGTGGTAAATCTACACATAACAATTGGCCAGACTTTTCAAACTCTGACAACTTAAAGAAGAATCACTTTTTTGTTTAATAACAATTGATTGGGCTTCCATAGATTAAAAAAGGAGCACTGGTGAAACTCAGTTTGGATTTTGCTCTCCACTATATGCAGGCTGGGCTGCAGGTTTATACAGCAAAAAAACCAAGACTGAGTTTTGACAGCACTCTCGTTTGCAAGCAAATGATTCATCAAAGCCCAATCTTGGATTTGCTTCCCATTTTGTCTTGCAAATCTATAGTGATTGAGTGTGATATTTCAAATGTGAGTGCCACTGTAATAAGCAGATGAAATGTGTATACATTTAAGATTTCATTTTAACATGTAACACACATTCAATTGTAATTATTAAGTAATGGCACTTTTATTTCTTGCCCACTCTAATCCTAATGCATTACTTAGTCATATTTAGGGAAGTGGCTATTGCACAAATTTGTACATCATTTTAGGGGGTTGTGATACAAAATCTGAGAACTCCTGCAATAGTCCAAGCTAAGAGATCCTCTTGATCTTGTGGACCATGCATTGTCTTAGTATGATATATGATCAAGCTATTACATTATTTTGTGGGGCAACAAATATTGGGAGAACTTAGATATAAATTCAGGTTTAAGGCTTGGAATATTTTGTGAACTCAGCCATACTGAATCTCAAAAAGGTTGGGCCATTCTGCTGTAAAACTACATGCTCTTCCTTTTGGTTCAGGTTCCAAGAGATATTTAGGGCTTGTTAAGATGCTGCAAAGATAAATATAAGGTGAATCATCTATAATAAACAATGAAGTTCAAGTTCATAGATTTTGATAAAGGCTATATCACACAAGTAGACAAGACATGAATTTTTCTGTGTTGTTGATATTTGGGGGAGAGAGGGATCTAAAATTGCATCCTTTGTTTATTCCACTTTGGCACTGTAGTTCTAATTTTTTTTAACCAAAAGATTGCAAAAAATAGTGATTTGGGGCCATCCCACGCATGTACAGGAAGCTTTGCAGACAAATAGTGGGGACAATCACTTAGACCATACAGCTAAATTTTAGAGCTAATTGAAGTCAGGTGTGTGCAAGAAACTGCCCCATAAAGATATCTAAAAGATTTCAGCCATGCATCCATTACTTGTTATTTATTTTTTAATCCTGGAGCAGAGAGCAGTATTTCTGAGCCTTTTTCATAATTTGATTTCCCAAGCTTCAGAACTCAAATTCAATTCAAATTTGGTTACAGCTGACTCCACAAAGTAAATATCAGATTGGAACTAAATGAATTTAATGTCCGAACTCGTTCCTTAACAGAAGGTAATCTCCACTGCAGCGGCATGCTCAGAATTTCTATTCTACTTGTAAGTTAGTAAGGAATAATCATGACAAATTGTGCTAGAGAGGTGTAACTGCACCTGTTCAATTTTCAGATGTGTGAAAAAATCATTCCACCACCAGACCAGAAGGGGAAATGGTAGGGCCAATACTGAAGCTAAATTAAGTCTAGAGACAATTTGGGGCAGTGGAAAAATATCTATGGCTTTAGTACCTCATGCAAAAGACGGCATCTGAAACTCAACCTTCCCTAATATGAAGGCTTCCAGATGTGCTGATATTACAACGCATCTATCTGAAGTGCACTAGTTTGGAGCCATTCAAATCCAAGCCAGCATCTTCACTGCTGCACTGATTTCCTTAAATCTACATCTGGGTTACAATATACCTACTTGATCTGCCTGATATAGTTGTCCCAGGACAGCTGGTAGCTCTCACTTTCCTTTGGCCTTTCAAACACTAAAGTCATATGGATTGTTGTTTGCTACCTCCCCCTGCTCAATGGTCTGTGTAAGAGAGACCCCATTGACATTTTGACTCTGTTATTGTAAGGATTAAAGGGGATAATGGGCCATTACTCAAGTGCTCAGGAGAGCCAGGGAGGCACCTAATGACAAACATCTCTGGAGATGCAGGTCACCAAGGGGCATGCTGCCACTCTCCATAGTCCCAAATTACTCTGTCATCCTCTCCCCAAAAGTATCGGCTCAGGAACTATCACGCTGGGCATGAGAATGAGGGGGAGGTCATGATGTTTGCAGCAAAATAAGTAGGCTGAACATTCAGCTTTATAGCACAAGCCCTGAAAGCAGTGATTATCTGTGAAAGCAAGTACCAGCAAAGGAAGAGACGTGTTCTAATGACAGCGCTGTTTAAAGCACAGTATTCTACATGGTCATGGTGGTACTTTAGATGCTTCTCTGGTTTTACTGACCCAACTAATATCAGACGACATGCTAATTAGGAAGAGGAAAAGAAGTACAAAGAGGAATGAATGGAGGCTGCATCTTGTAAATCTTGTCATTTGATATTAACTAACATCTTAACTTTTAGCCAGAGAAGATGCAATGAAAGTTTAGGAAAGCAGATTAGCGATAGCAGATGTTGCCAGGGGGCTGCAGCAATGATGGCTGCTCCAGTTTGTCCAGTGCTGTCAAGCAGTAATGGCAATAGTGATCTGGGTATGCCAATCCTCTATGCTGGAGGTTTTCAAACACCCATCCTGGATGGCAGTGGGAATGGAAGCAGGTTGGTGAAAATTAATTGTAATTGAACCCACAGAAAAGTGAACAATGTTACTAAATTTTGTCAAGCATCCCCTGACTCCAGCCACATCTGCTCCTTTGGGCCACTGGCAAAGAGAAGACTCCATGACCCTTTTCACCAAACATGTTCTCCTAGTGCTCAGAAGAGAATCTGGATGACTGCAATATTTCTGAGTATCCAATGGTGTGAGCTATAAATATCTCAGTTGTGTTGTTCCTATAGATGTGGGATTTTCTTTGGTGATGTTTTGTTTGTTTTTTTCTAAGCTTATTTCTCTCTAGTAAACTTCTTCTACATTCTGGGTCCTCACAATTAAGTACCAGCCATGGGTAAACACACAAACATCCTCACAGCCAATTAGTTGTACAGTATATCTACAGCTTGTTGCATGCATTTCTCAGTTAGAGAAATCCAAATTTCTGATCAATCAATCTGATCAATCTATAATGAACTCCACCCCAATCCCTAAAACCAGACACAGAAAGACATCAGCAGAAGAAATAAATAAAATCTCTTAAAACATAAACAAATGTTGCTTCTTAAAAATTCAGCTCAAATTAATGAAGAGGTCTCTGGTAAGGGAGAGTTCAGCTCATCCCTGGGGCCAATCAGATAAATCTCCCCATAGATAGTGAGAGAAGCAAATCACACCAACAAATCAAATCCCTCTGATGATATCCTTCATCAGTGCATTCAGTCCTTCTGTGAAGAAAGAGCTGTGTGCATACAGATTCAGCTGCAAGAACTCTAGCTGTTCAATTTTCTTGCCATCACAGGTGGTTGTCACCAAAGGCCATGAGCCTTCAACTCTCTCAAATATCATTGATGGCGTCCTTAGGTTCACTGAGCATTCCTCAGGCTAGTGCTTCTTGCTCCCAACATGAAGAAGAAAATTCTAAGGAGCTAAGAATTCACGAGAAATTTCCTGACAGTTAGAACAAATAATCAGCGGAACAACTTGCCTCCAGAAGTTGTGAATGCTCCAACACTTTTTAAAGAAGATGTTGGATAACCCTTTGTCTGAACTAGTATAGGGTTTCCTGTCTGAGGAAGTGGTTGGACCCCTCTTTCCAAGGTCCTTTCCAACTGTGTTATTCTTATTCCACTTGCTTTAGTATTCTCTCCCATGCCCCTCTTTTCACAATTTCCCTAGTTCAGAAGGTAAGGACTGAAATTTGGCTACCCCTGGGCTAGATCCCAACTGCCCTTTTGTGCCCTTTTGCAGCTCT
Organism: Thamnophis elegans; assembly: GCF_009769535.1. NCBI lineage: Eukaryota > Metazoa > Chordata > Lepidosauria > Squamata > Natricidae > Thamnophis > Thamnophis elegans. The sequence continues at coordinate 60,574,519 of NC_045542.1, forward strand.
TAGAACAAGGGAATACTATAAGCAAAGAAGGGGAGAGGGAAAGAGAATGCTTCTGGAAATTACAGTGTTAGTTTCATGAGAAAGGATAGGCTTATCTGAGCTGAGATGTAACCAGAATACTGGGATTATATCTTTCTTTCTTTTTGTCTTCCTCTCTCTCTCTCCCCAAGGTATTCACTACTAAATCTCCAGCTGCTCACCCATAGTGTCTTTCCAAAATCAATACTTATGGGAGCAGTTCGGCTCAATTAATCTTGGATTCTCCTAAAAGTTCCAGATTGACTCCACATAGGAAGATGCATAAACCTTACATAACATAAATTCCTCAGCTGCTGAAAATATTTGAACTATTGTATATGCTTTTTTGCACCAGTGAGGTTAAAACCAATTTCATTGTATTTAAGTACAATGACAATGAAGATTATAATTATACTATATGCTCTGACTTCTATCCCTATTCCCTTTGGATTTATCTCACACACACACACACACACACACACACACACACACACACACACACTTACACTTTAGAATATTTTTGCCAGAGCTATACATAACACATACTGTAATCCTGCAGAAGACATTTGCCTGCATTAACTTGAATACATTTATTTACAATGGCCACCACTCTCTAAAAGCCATTCTTGGTGGCAAAGATAAAAACCAAATCACAGTCTGTAGTATAACAAATGTAGGACCCTAATGGAATAAATCGCACTAACAAGATACACCTGGATTCACATCTGAGTTCTATTAGCACTACAGTCTAAGTAAATAGACAGATCTCCATGACTTTCAGGATTGGGTTCATCCATATCTCAGGGTTGAAGCTGTACATGACAAAGAGGTGCATTTCCAAGGACCCACCAAGCAATGCTGCTTCACTGATGGGACCTGGAACATGCCCAATCTGATGGGATGGGCATAAACTATTAAGGAGAAGCAGTCCCACAAGTAACCTGGTCCTATGTTATGTAAGGTTTTAAACCATTAAGGTGAATTGCACTCAGAATCGTATTAGAAACCGGAGAAACAAGTGAGGTTTCTGGATGCATGAGGCTTTCCCTGGTGTCCAACTGTATAAATGGTAAGAGTTCATTTTGGATCTTATGATAAAGAAGTGGGGGAGTAGTTAGGATATGAAGCTTACATATATAGTTCCCATCCTATTAATTCATGTTTCTTTATCCTTATAATATCTGAACAGTTCCACACAATTCCAAATACCTAGTTAATTGCTTATTCAAGTGTAGATTTATATTGCAACTTAAATCACTCGCAAACAGTTGTTGCGTGCATAGTATAAACTCCCAAATGTTGAGCTAGACTACTGGGCAAAACGGAACTATTGATTTTTGAAAGACCTGGATATTTTCAGTGCAGATTATGTTTGGAAGAGATGCAGACTCTCCCAAACATAACTCTTCCCAGGGATGCTGAGGATTCTGCCTGCAAAGCTATGGTCTCACCTTTAAATCTATTGCTATTTTCCCCAGCAACACAAAATAGAAGAAACATTTCTTAAAATGTCATATTCATGATCAGAAATTCAGCAGGATGAAAGAAGCAATAGAGTTAGAATTCTCTAGCAAAATTGAGGCTGGAAACATCCAGGTGACCATTAGATATCAGCAAAGAGTTAAGAGTTTTCAGACTGCCTGGTAGAGGAATCGAGATCTGGTAGCCCTATAAATAATGCCAACAATGTTTGCAAAGTCACAACATCTTACCATGAGCCATGGTGGCGCAGAGATTAGAGCGCAGTATTGCAGGCTAATTCTGCTGACTGCTGGCTGCCTCTTCAGCAGTTCGATCTTGACCGGCTCAAGGTTGACTCAGCCTTCCATCCTTTCAAGTTTGATAAAATGAGGACCCAGATTGTTGGGGACAAATATGCTGACTCTGTAAACTGCTTAGAGAGGCTGTGAAGCATTATGAAGCAGTTCTAGCAACCCAGGGGTGGGTTGCTGCTGGCATTACTGCCGGTTCAGTGCATGCATAATTTTGCTTACTTCACTCATGTGTGCATCAGACGTGCGCTCCACGCGTGTGCGCAGTTGCCCATAAATAGATCTCTGCATGTGCAAAACATTAAAAAATGGGGGGGGGGGAAACCATGCTGCACCGACCAGGGAACTGGTTCGGAGGTGTGACAGGCTTGGGTCACTATCGGTTCTAGCGACCCATGCTGGCAAACCACTACTGGTTCGGTTGAATCAGTCCAAACTGATAGGAACCCACCTCTACAGTATATAAGTCTAAGTGCTATTGCTATTCCCTCTACCTTTTTTTTTTTTTTTTTTTTTACAAAACATGCTTCTGTGTGGGCTTTCCCTTGCAGATTGAAAATGAGCAGTTAAAGCCCAGGAGCACATTTATCAGAGTAGAAAGACTCAGCGCTGGCCTTAAACAATTCCATGCCTGAAGTGAAAAGTCAAAATGACATCCCCTCCTCTGCTCATTTTCAAAAACAGAAATACTGGCACAGCAATGATGAATGTAAGCAAAAAAAAAAAAAAAACCAGTCCTTACAACTGCTGCAAATGTTACCTGCAGGCACTATTTTATTATACTTTTGACAAGGCAGACCTTGAGAGGGCTGTGCATCTTTACACACAGGTAAAGTCCTATTTAAAAGAGCAAGTCCCTTAAATCTCCCTCGGGGGACCCTGTAGCAGCATATAAAAACTTCCAAAAGACCCAGGGTGTGGATGTGTGCATAAATTTCGATACTAACGGTCACAATTAAAAACCTCTCTGATATAAAAGGGCGAAGGAAGGAGTAGCTCCTTGACTGCTGGAAGATCTCCGACATGCTACATCCATGGTATCATAGTTTCCTTTTGTCAATTATGTCGCAATTGCCAACCAACTCTGGGACTTCCAGAAGGAGCATTTCACAAGAGAAAGATACCACTCTGTAAAAATTGTTATTGAAGTGGATGAATCTTAAGAACAGAGCTTTTACAGTGTGAGGCAAAGAGATAAGGGTATTTCAATTACACTAATGGGTCTCAAGTTTTCAGCGTTGTTACCTGCTGTTGCAATTTGTGAACTAATGGACTATAATTCAGGGAAGAAGCTAGGGGATAGTCATTCAACTAGAATAGTTAAACTCCACAAACTCGATTCCTTTCTCTTTTTATGCAAGTATAGGATGTATAGAGGTCTGGAAGTTCTTTTCCCTCCCATGTTTATGGGGAAGGGAACTCTGCGAAGAGATTACTAACTCACTGTTCTTGGTGCCCAACTTTTGGCCAGAAAGAGCAGGAACTGATTGGTTGATGGCTCTCTGACAGTTAAACTCCTACAAACAGATAACACTTCTTTTGCTCACATCCTCTTAGTACCTGAGAGGCTCTGCAAATACAGGTAGCCCTCGTCTTACCACCACAATTGAGCCCAACATTTCTGTTGCTAAACAAGACACTTACTAAGTGAGTTTTACCCCATTTTACAATTGTTCTTGCCATACTTGTGAATCACTGCAGTTGTTAAGTGAGTAACACAACTCTTTGCTGAATCAGATTTCCTTTGCTTTTCAGAAGATTGCAAAGGGTGATCATATGACCCTGGGACCCTGCAAGCATCATAAATATGAGTCAGTTGCCAAGCGCCTGAATTTTGATCAGGTGACCGCAGGAATCCTGCAATGCTCGTAAGTGTGAAAAACAGTCATCAGCCATTTTTTTCAGTACCGTTGTAACTTTGAATGGCCATTAAACAAATGATTGTAAATCAAGGATTACCTGTAAATCAGGGGTGGGTTGCTGCCAGCATTTCTGCCGGTTCGGTGCCTCAAAGATTTTGCGCTACGCATGCATGCACATTTGCAAATAAAAAGATCTGTGAATGCGCAAAAACTTTAAAAATGAAAAAAAAAACATTTTTCCACTGAAAATTGTTCTGCGTATGCGCAGAACCAAAAAACAAAATAGTGGCCCCATAGGAGAACTGGTTCAGGGGGGTGACAGGCATGGGTCACTGCCAGTTCCAGCGATCCAGGCCGCCAAGTTACTACCGGTTCAGCCGAATTGGTTCGAAATAAGAGGAATCCACCTCTGCTGGAAATGCTTTCTTTACTGAAGGTCCCAGATGAGATTCCTGGCAATTTTTGGTAGAGTAGGATGTTTCTCATGCAGAAATACTGGAAACTCATTGACAGTGTAGATAAGGCTGAATTCAATGAGGTGAATTTGTATGGTCCCATTTTTCCCCCTTGTTCTATGTTATGATGTCCCGTGTGGCTATTTCAATGGAATTTTAGAGCAATAAACGCAATAAACATGAAATATGTATACATACTTTCAAAATTCCCTATAATAAAAATGTACAGTATATCGCACTGATTTACAACAAGGCCAAAAAAGAAAGGCTTTTTTTTAATGAAGTATTTCCCTCCAGCTATGGTTTGCTTGCACAATGTTTATTTGAATGGCCCAAATGTGCATTTTATTGTATTTTACTTGAAATAAAACAAAAAAGGGACAGAATAACAATTCATACAGGTCAGAATTTTTCAGACAGGCTATATATTAGTAGAAGACTCTTAACATTAGTTATTGTAGGTCAGATTGCAAAGCGTATCATATTCTGATAGTATTCTGAGTTTTATACAGTATGTGTGTTGTAATGTTGGGATATAGATTTCTGGAAAGGAGACCAAGTGAGGAGGAAAAACTGAAACTTCCTTATTCTGAACAACACAACTCCATGCAATTGCAGAGTTCCAAAAGAAAAAAAAATTGAAATGCTCAGTGAGTTAATTCCAGACAGACTTTGAATACATAAAGCAACTGCAGAAACTACCCCGAGGTTTATTTATCTCTAAATAACACCTTCATAATTTAAGAGCACCAGCATTATTTATTCAAAAGTGGGTTTTGTTTTTGCCTTTTATCTCAGATGACTTGTAAGCTCCAGCAGAATTTACAGTGTGCTGAATTTTTGGTTTTTATCTACCCCCCACCCCCAAAGCATAAGCACTAGATGGCACTCAAACTCACCTGGCAGAATGACAAATACCAAAATCTTACTACAGAGATGACAGCCCTGGGGGGGTCACTAAGATCCCACTCAACCAAGCCCTGTTCTCACATGATAAGCACCCCTTTCAACAGGATTTTCCAGCCAAGCTCTTGGCTTTTAACATAGATCCATGTCTGCAAGGCAGCCACCTCTCAAATGTAGAAGTTCATATGTGGTTTTTCAAGTTGTAAAGATACGAATGGCCTCAGGGGACCCCTTTGATATGAGTCAGAAATGATATGGAAACAAACAAACGGGCAAAGGAGAAGAGGAGTCAGCCATGATAATTCTGGGTTAACTAATGTCAAATGAAGGAGAAGATGCCACATATCTCGATTATTGAGATATCTAAACACATCAGCAAACCAGAAAGCTTTCCTTTATTGGCCAAGGAAGGTTTACTCCACCTAGAACAAAAAGAGTGAGTGATGGGTGACCTAACAATATATTAAGATTCAATAGCTTGTGCAATATTGACTATCTAAATGGTTAGTCAATATGGAATTAGCAATAAAGGAAGGAATTCACGCTTAACACTGGTAATTGGGACTGGAATTTCAAGCAATGCAATAGTAAAGTCTAACTACACATGGCCATGCTGCTTAATGACAGCAGTTCTGGCACTCCTGATTATGGTCGTTAAGCGAATTACCATATTCATTAAGCAAGGACATCACGTAGTCATCATTTACAATTTCCTGTCAGCTTCCTTTTGTTTGTTGGAAGTTAGCACTCAAGGTCGCAAAAGGCAAACCTTGTGACTGTAGGGATACTGAAGCAGTCGTAAATATGAAGACCGGTCATAAGTATCTTTGTTCTACACTGTCATAACTTTGAATGGCTGATGAGTGCTTGTTAAGTAAGGAACACCTTAAATTTCAATCCAATCTTTTTTTCACACTAGTCTTGTGTAAAATGAGAGTTGATGCTGAAAGCCAACAGTGATCTGAGAGTCAATTTAAAATATCTTGAGGTTTCCAATTACAAAAAGGTGACTTTTGCTTTCATCTGAAATTGGAGAGATTATTAGATTTCTGACATTATAAGAGAAAATGATTCACCCTGTTCTGTACTATAACAAAAACCATTATTATATTATATTGTATATTGTATATTGTATATTGTATATTGTATATTGTATATTGTATATTGTATATTGTATATTGTATATTGTATATTGTATATTGTATATTGTATATTGTATATTGTATATTGTATATTGTATATTGTATATTGTATATTGTATATTGTATATTGTATATTGTATATTGTATATTATTATATTATGTATGTATGTAAATACATGATAAGACACTCAAATATTCAAAGGTCCCCAAACCCTGAACACAAATGTTTTCTACTGAAATCTGACCTCCTGTTACCTTCTCTGTTTTATTCCCAGATGTCGCATTCATCTGGGCTGGGACCTCCTTTCATTCCTGCCATAAACTAATTAAATGACTTCTAAAGATGTATTATGTAGCAGTCTCAGAATCATTCCCTCAGAGTTACCTTGCAGCTGCAGCAAGTCCTGGTTACAGTCCGATTTGAAGGATGCTACCATCTCAACCGCCGGCCTGTGAAAAGCCCGACCCCTGCAAATGCAGGTCACAGTTCAAAAGCTCATCAAGGAACCGACAGCTGCTTTTATAGGGTGCTGTGGTTTGAAATCAGGGCTATTGGCGAAGAGTTCACCATCTGGCTGAAGGAAGATATCTTACATGCATAGGCTGATGATCCTCTTCTGGAAGATACTGGCATAAACTCAGTTGCGAGAAAGCAGCATTTCTAATACCATTTGCGAGAATTCAGCAACTGCTTCTAACAAATTCTATGCAGGGATATCTGGATGTAAAGATATTTAGATCAAGCACAAGAAGTCATGTACACAGATTTTCTATCTGTATTTTACAGAGAGAGAGGGAGAGAGAGAGAGAGATGGAAAGAAAGGAAAAATAATACAGATAGGAAAAATATAAGACCACCTCTTGGATTAAACCAAGTATTTAAAATATTAAGCATATACATTTAAGGGGAACCAATTATATTCTCGGGGGGGGGAAATGAGTTGATAAAAAAATCACCTATCCAAGTTGGGGGGGGGAGTCAGTCTGAGTGGAAAATCCAACAGCTGGCTGAATGCAGAATTTCAACTGAATCTGGAGCATGAAAAGTAAGATTTCTATCAAGAGTATGAGGAGAGTAATGAAATGATGATAAACATTCAAAGATTCCTTAAGGCAGTCACACCAGTCTGGTCTCACCAGACTGAATGATAATTCCCACAATCCTACTATGCAGCATTGATGGGAATTGCTGCAAAGCATCCTGAGAGCATCATATTGACTTTCCTATGTGTTAAGATTAAATAAAATCCCCCTACTCAAATTTGCTGTGTCTGTTGTGCTTTTAAGTTGTTCGTATTGTCTGATTGTTTTTGTCTTACTTTTTGTAATTTCCCCTCCCTTGGCTTTTGTTCAGCCGTCTTGAGTCCCTTCGGGGAATAGGGCGGCCTACAAATTGAATAAACTCCAACTCCAACTAAATGTGGACAACACAGTCCTCTTTCCACTCAGTGCAATCCATAGGCCAATGAACCAACATCCCTTTCTTAATAATGCAATGCACATTATCGTTTCCTTCTGTGGCACGTCAAGTACAATCTCACATGATTGTTTCATCCAAAACCATAATGCCTATAATTATGGTCTTCAGGATATGACTGCTGCCAAGTCCTGTCAGCTGCCGTATGTGTGACCTATGACAAGGTCCAAAAATTTAAGTCCCGTCTCAATTTTCTACATAAGTAAGAGCATGAAGTATCATGGATGGGGAGCCACACACAGGAAGCAATATTCCACAGCTGCCTCCAGCTGCTGGAATAGGCTTTCCTCCCAGTCCTTTTAGGAAACCAAAAATTTTCCTTTGGTTTACATTCAGAATAACAAAATTACACAATAACAGAGTTAGAAGAAACTTTGGAGATCTTCTAATCCAATCGTCTTGCTCAAAAAGATACTCTATACTATTTCAAATGGCTGTCCAGTCTCTTTTTAAAAGCTCCCAGGGATGGAAAACCCACAACTTCTGAGAGGCAAGCTATTCCACTGGTTTATTGTTCTCACTGTCAGTAAATTTCTCTTTAGTTCTAGGTTGCTTCTCTTCTTGGTTAGTTTCCAACTATTGCTTCTTGTATTGCCTTCTGGTACTTTGGAAAATAGGTTGACCCTCTCTTCTTTGTAGGAGCCCTACTATCATGTCACCCCTAGTCCTTCTTTTCCCTAGACTAGACATACCCAATTCCTGCAACCATTCTCCATATTCTTTCCATCCCAGTTTTATTCGTGGACAAATTAGCATTTATAATGCAAATTCCCAGGTCCAACAAATGCAATCATTAACCCCCCACAAAGTTTCAGATGGAAGCAGTGCAAAGATCCATCTTTCAGTTGTTCACACTGCCTGTAAGCTGGAATAATTTGTTCCTTTAATAAATAGTGGCGGCCTTAAAAAAAAAGAAAAAAAAAGAAAGGCAAAATGTAAATACCTGTATACAAAATAGATATTATGGCTTGACTCATAGGATCGTGGAATTCTAGTAAGCAACCGTTCCATGGCTGATTCAACAAAGGAACAGGAACAAAGCAGTTCCTTTTGAAACAGTCCTTTCCTCTAATATACTTTATTGAGGCAATTTCTCTACCCGCCGCCACCACCAGAGTACTGTGTTGTTCTCATGCACTTTAACACAACCTGAATAAGATTTTCTCATTCTCTCCCCCCTCCAGGTTTTGAACAAAGTCACATTACGTGCACAGAAAGGATTGGGGAAGACTTCACCTGCTACTGAACTCTGTCTGCTCAATAGACTTGTTCAATTTTTAAATCAATGAGACCATTGTGCATGGCTCCCGTCCCCCTCTCCCTCTCCCTCCTGGCAACTCCCTTGTGAACCTGGGAACTCACAGCCATGAAACCAAGAAAACTGCTGCAGGTTTCCACATTCCCTCTAATATTCAACCCACATAAGGAACTGTCCTCCTAGGTGTTGCAGCTTCTAAATCACAAGTCGGGGATTTAAAGAAGTGTGTTTGTAAGTGACCTGCCAGAGACTTTGTTCCCCTTGAGTCAACATGTGTTGCATTTCTTATCCTGATCCGTAAGCAAATAAGAGAGGCCTTAACTGACTAACAGGCAGATTTGCTGCTGTTGTTGCTGCTGAAAAGAGTTTAATCATATTTACTTAGACTTTGCCTCAGTGTTACTATAATCTTCCATAGAAAAAGCAACCTGGAAATCTTTCTGGTTTTTTTTCCCTTAAAAAACTTTTCTTTCATCTTTCTTTACTGTACTAGCTATCACTCATAATCTGCTTAAAACTGTAGGGGTCACTGTTGTCTTCTTCTGTTAATTAAAAGGAAAAGCGAAGTAGAGGCTGATGTTAAAGACTCTGCTGTCTTCTAATTGCACATTCCTAACACTGGGTTCTGCTAATATATTTTAGCATAAATATGCATAGACCGCATTCGTCTGGTTTAATTGTGTTGAGCCTCATTACAAACGGGGTCTTTTGTGCTGACTATCAGAAAGTTGGGAAAGAGACACGCACAATAAGCAAAACCTTTAGGCTGGCTTAGCTCATTCTATTTTGTCAGAGTGGGTATGCTTCAGGTCCCTTCAACTGAACATTGTCATCTTGTATGACAGAGGAAATGGACCTTCCCTGTAGCTGCTCCCACACAAAGCTCTGGAACTACATTTTGTACCCCAAGATAAATAAGTTTTCTACTTTCTTGGTGTTCCAGAAGGTCCTTCTGGCTCTGTTCACAGTTAGTATGTTTGTGAGGCTTCTATCGTGTTTTATTGTTAAGAGTTCTCTTTAGGATTGGCTGCCACATTTTATGTTATGTTTTTAACTGTTTTAACTATGTAATTGGAATTGCTGCCAAGAGTCCATTGGAGGGAGCAGGCATAATAATAATAATCAATCAATCAATCAATCATCATCATCATCATCATCATCATCATCATCATCATCATCATCCTAGGAAATATACCAAATATACCAAATAAAATAGGGGTTGATCTCCAAGTTATAATTTGGAAATATCCTTTCCTTTGTACTATTACAAAGATCTAACTACTATGAATATAACAGCCTTTGGACCAGTGGTAAGGGACAGGGTGGATCAGAAGGTTGGCAGCTCAGTGATTCGAATCCCTAGCACCACGTAATGGAGTGAGCTCCTGTTACTTGTCACAGCTTCTGCCAACCTAGCAGTTCAAAAGCACATAAAAAGGCAAGTAGAAAAATAGGGACCATAACAGTGTTCCATACACCTTTGGTGTTTAGTCATGCCAGCCATGTGACCCGAGAGATGTCTTTGAACAGTGCTGGCTCTTTGGCTTTGAAATGGAGATGTACACCATCCCATAGAGTCGGGAATGACTAGCACATATGTGAGGGGAACCTTTACCTTTAGACCAATGGTTCCAACCTTTTCTTGGCCATGCCCCACCTAAGCATCTCTAAAATCCTGATGCCACCGTGTACGACATATGATTCTCACTTTACCCAAAAAGTGAACTCTACTCACATGGAGGAAGCCTAGAAGGTCATTAACTTGGTTTAAACAAGGTTTCAAATTGCCTCCATTAAAAATCAAATTGCTCCCCTGTGGGGTATGGGCCTCACATTGGGAAACATTGCTTTAGACTTTGAAGAAGGGGAAAAAACACATTTTGTAATTCCAATTCTCAAAATGTATTGCAGAAGAGACTTTAAAAATACTGATAAATCAGGTTTCTTCCAGAGAACCTTAGTTGCCACTCCCTAAAACCTTGACAAAGAAGTTTGAAATTGATCTAAGGTCTTCTTGTGAACCCCAAAATGTAGCCAACACGCAGAAAAAAACAAGTTATCACATTCTTATCTTTCATCTGATCAGATGAAGAAAATGGCAAAAATAGTCATCCAACCTTGGGATGTAGCCTTGGGAGCTATCATCAATGGTTTAGTAACAGTAATCCTACCCCATAACTAAGGGGCATGCAACAAAATGCTAATTACTCCCTCCATGTTTCCAATACATTTATTTATGAGCATTCTGATTTGCAGAAACAAAAGATAAAACTTTGTTATACAAAGGAAGATTGAGTACTGTATAAATAGAACTGAAATTTCCAGTTACTAAGCTGCTATTCTTCTTTGAATTTTAAAGCTTCTCTGAGTTGTGGAAGTAGAATTGTAAAGTAATTGTAATCTTGTAAGCAGATATTCTTCCCAGTAGCTGCTATTGCAGTTGGATGTTACTATAGTGGCTACATTGGGGAACTGGAAGACAATCTCTAAAAATCTACCAAAAAGATACAAGCTTCAAGAACAGATGAAAGTGAATACAGGTAGTCCTGGATATACAACAGTTCATTTAGTGACTGTTCAAAGTTACAATTGCATTGAAAAAAGTGTATTTCACACTTACAACCTTGCAGCATTCCCATGGACATGTGATTAAAATTAAGACACTTGGCAACTGACTCATATTTATGACAGTTGCAGTGTCCTAGGGTCATGTGATCCCCTTTTGCAACCTCCTGACGAGTAAAGTCAATGGGGAAACCAGATTCACTGAACAATCATGTCACTAACTTAACAACTGCACTGATTCACTTAACAACAGTGGCAAGAGCCAAGGTGGCGCAGTGGTTAAATGCAGCACTGCAGGCTACTGCTAGATCAGCAGGTTAGCGGTTCAAATCTCACCGGCTCAGGGTTGACTCAGCCTTCCATCCTTCCGAGGTGGGTAAAATGAGGACCCAGATTGTTGGGGGCAATATGCTGACTCTCTGTAAACCGCTTAGAGAGGCCTGAAAGGCCTATGAAGCGGTATATAAGTCTACTGCTATTGCTATCTACTGCTATAAGAAAGGGTGTAAAAGGGGGCAAAATTCACTTAACATAGGTCTCACTTAGCAGCAGAAATCTTGGGCTCAATTGTGGTAGCATGTTGAGAACTCCTTATCATGGCATGTTTGAATCAAGGAATATAGTTGCCATAACCTGACATCATTATGAATTCAAATAACTCCAGAGTTGATAATGGAGTGAAACGATCTTCAGCTAAGCAGTAAAAGCATCCAGATGGCTCAGTGGAACAGCCTTTCTAATCTGAGAGAGAATTTATTCTGGCACCCCTTTGTTTAGAAGCCCCTCTGTGCTTGCTCCCTCTCTCCATACACAAGAGCTATGCTGTGGCCACGTTTATGAATAATGCACTGTATCTGCTTTTTAATATGTTAAGTTAGTATATCAATACAGATATTTTTCCCAATAGGGGAATAGAATCTGTCATGTCTATTGCTGAATGAACACCTGCCCCAAATCATAAGTATAGAGTTCCATTTGCAATAAGTATCAAGTTGAATTTCGGGTAAATTTTTTATATTAAAAAAAAAAAGCTCAGTCTGAATATACACCTCTGTAGCTAAACCTGATTTAAAACTTTAAAAAATACCCTGTATATTTGCTTACAGGTATACGTGTTAAACCAGATCCCCCAAAAAGATGTTGATGTTGGAGTGATGTTGCCTCCTGCCAACAACAGAGAGGAAATGTGGATGATCTACTTGCAGGTACCTTCTTTTAACATCAGACCAAGTCAAAACTAAAGTCACGGTGTATTAAAGGCCTATCTATATGAAAAAAAGTTCTAAATGAATAGAATACATCTATACTGTACGACTCAAGAACATGCAGAAACTCAATTGTCCACAAGATATCATTTCTTTTTTTTTTAAAAAAAAAGGAAATAATTTTATTTTGAGGGTGGGGGAATCCTTAAAAAGTAGGTTGATAAGTTTAATTGATGCTGATGTGCTCCATATTTTAGCTGATATTTTAAAAAGAAAAAATATTTTTTTACTTAAAAAAAAAGAATGATCAATTATTATGTTCTCCAGATGGCCAGAATGAAATAAGAAGCTCGTAAACAGGACAGGAGTTCAGCAGTGCTTTCCCGCTCATAATCTCTACAGATTATCTTCTGTAGTATTTTTCAGAGTATAAAGCGCACCAGAGTATAAGACGCACCAAGATTTTGGACTTGGACTTGGACTTAATCTTCGTAAATGTCAACGTCCATAAGGCAGTGACCGTTGCATTGTGAAGGCCAGGGGCAGAACGTCATGGATTACAGCACGCCATTGATTCCGATTTAGGGCGGCTTGTTGGGCATCATTTATCGAGAAATGGAGTGGTTGAAGATCGTGAGCCACTTGGGATATCCACGTTTTCTTTGGGGCATTTCGTGCGATTTTCCACCCATCCGGTCGCAGAAAGTTAATCGATCGGTAAGGCTATTGTCCATACGGCAAACGTGTCCAAACCCAGCCTATGAGAAACCATAGCCGGTCACAAGCCCGGATAAATGGGGAGTGTTGGTTCCCGTGGCGACGGAACCGTGAAACAAGCTGAGAACCCAATGGCAGGACAACACACGGATAATGTAACAACAACTAGCGCACATGGCCGAACCGATGCGTTGGGGGTATCTGGGCTCCCTTCGAAAAATATGCTACCAGCAGCAGCGAACAAAATTCTTAATGCAAAGAAAATCATGAACATTGCCACCTGGAACATACATTCAGGTAGCCAAACCAGCAAAATGGACTTATTGGCCGATGAACTCAACAAATTTGATATTGATTTAGCGACTATTACCGAAACCAGACTCCCCAATCAAGGGGAACGTACTGTTTACCTCTAGCCATTCAACTAGCTTTAACATTTATTATTCCGGCGGCGAAAGCTTTAATCGAGGCGGTTTGGACACCAAGATTTTGAAGAGGCAAATTTTTAAAAAAAGTTTTTGCATTCTGCAGACCTCCCCAAAACAGCCCAATTTTGCAAAAATGGGTCCTTTGTGTCAAAAAAAGGGCAGGCATAACCTTTAGGAGGCTTGTAGAGTGCTCCTGGGGGCTTGAGGGGAGCAGAAATAAGCAAAAAATGGCCTGTTTTCATGAAAATGGGTCCTTTATTTCAAAAAAGGAGCATGCATAGCCTTTAGGAGACTTCCAGAGTGCTCCTGGGGGCCGGAGGCAAAAAAGGCTCATTTTTGCCCTCCCCAGCCCCCAAAAGCACTCTGGAAGTCTCCTAAAGGCTATACATGGCCATTCTTGCAAAACGGCGGGGTTACATGAGGCAAAAAAATGCTGTATTCAGTGTATAAACTGCACCCAGATTTTCAGCGTCTTTTTTTGAGGGAAAAGGTGCATCTTATACTCCCAAAAATATACTGTGGAGGATACTGCCTCTGATATTAAAGAATTCATAGCCAATATAACTGATGGCCACCTATATGTATATTCACTCTGGATTTGTTTAAATCCTTTCAAAGTGATCCAGGTTGATAGCAATTGCTACATTTTCCATATGGGCATTCTACAAAGTCTGCAGTTTAACTGAAGATACAGTTGTCCCAAAGGTGCTTTTTCAAGAGGCAACTGAACTTTCTGATTTTTCTTTGAAGACATTTCACTTCTCATCAAAGAAGCTTCTTAGATGATAACTAAAGTGTCTTAAAAAAAACCTGGAAAGTCCAGTTGCCTCCTGAAAAAGCACCTTAGGGACAACTATGACCTGGATGACTGAGAATACAGATACAGATATATGCCTAGAATTTCCCAGCATCAGAATTCTGAGTTCTTTCATGAATTCTGTTAAGCAAATGCTTTGATGTATGGCTGGTTCTTGGTTTTTTTTACCTCTTTATAGTCATTAGGGTCAATCCAGAATTTACTAAGGAAAATGGCATGTCCATCTTACATTAACACACACTGAACTGGTAGTCTCCCAACTTATCTACTTATTCAAATTTTGCAGGTATCAGAGAACCTACCATTTTCTCTATGAGCCATTCTTGACTCCAGTGACTTCATGACTGAGTCATTACAGTTTTCATGGCAAGATTTACAGAAGTGGTTTGCTCTGTCTTCTTCCTAGGGCTGAGAGAGAGTGATTGACCCATAATCATCCAGCTGGCTTTCATGGAACTTTGAACTCACAGTCTCTTGCTTTCTAGCCTGTGCCTTGACCTAACTGGTTCTCAATTTATTTGTACCAACAGCCAACAAAGAAGATCATGACCAAAAGAAACCTGAACGATGAATAAATGAATGTTTAAGCAATAAACCAATGCTCTTGAAAAAATACATTTCCCAATGCACTTTCAAATGCAGCCAAAAGCCAGCCTTCACATTTTGTTCCTCTTGTAGTACAACCTGAAAAGGAACATATGAAGTACATGTACATTCCTGATGTGTAGTAGTGTTGGTAACAAATTAAACCACATTGTTACACAACATCTTCTCTCAAGATGAGTTCAATAGCCTATGAAAAAGAAGAATGGAGGTGTACTCTAACAAAAGGGTTATTGTCTGAGTTTCCCTTTAATGTACGATGGATACAGTGAAACTGCCCACACACTGAAATGTTTTTCAAGATCAATCCATCTATCTAAAAATCATGAAAACTTCAAAAATTATTATTTTTTGCTAAATGTGTATTGGCTTCTGCATTCTTATACTGGCACATTTCTGGGGATGCATGCAAAAATTATTTCCTCTCTAAGATATTGCATTGAAGGCAATGGAATATATGCCATGTTTCTTTAGGATCAGAAGATAAGTAATTTCACTGAATAGCTGCCAGAAATTATGTCCATGCAGTGTCTCCAGAATCAGGTGTTTATTTTCCAAGTCTAGGGAAAAAAAGTACTTAAATACATGTGAAAAGCCTCAGAACTTTAAATGCTTCCTTTTTTATCATCTTTCAAAGCGTGTAAAATTGGATAACTGCACAGTTAAGAAAATACCGTTCCACAGACAAGCTCAGGTTTCAGGAATAAAAAAAAAATATTCTCTAAAAATCATCTCTATATCACAGCCTCTGTAGGATTAAAGGGACTTAAATTGACATCCACTCATACAATCTTCTCCCATTTTTCATTGCAGGAACCTTCTATTAGCTAGGTGATTATATCTGCAATCACATTGAACTTAATAGTCCAATTGTGATGTCCCACTGGACCCAAAAGTGCTAACTTCAGAGAACGAAGATATAGTGCTCCCCATAATGTACTTTATTCTTGCCTCCATCATTATACATTCTATAACAGAGGTTTAGAGAAAACTGAATGTAAAAAAAGCAAAATTAATATTTAGATTATTTGCTAGTATGCTCACTATCATTCTCTTACTTTTCCCCAAATGTTGCCCAATTTCTAAAATCTAGTTTGGGCTCCATTTTCACCTTGGTATTGGAGAAGGACATTCGTATACATCTTTGCACACATTTTTCTTAATCCACACTTCACTGAGTTTTCCATATAATGTAATGTGTTTGTGTGAATATTTTAATATAATTACTCTAGTTCTTGTAGGACCTTTTTTCAATATTCACATTATTTTATATATCAATGAAACATGAAGAAATCTGGGGGGGAATGAGTTTCAGCATTCACATGTTTTTGGTTGACCTATTATTTCGTAGATGCAAATTGGATATATTTCTATGGGGAAAAATTGTTGCCCATTTTCACTTGGACATGCATTCCACCAAGTTTGATTCCCACAGCTAGTAACCCTACAACTGCAACCTTAACATTCCTGTCCTGACCTTCTAATGGAAAAGATTTCTGATGATAACATGGAGCTTTCATTGCTAAATATACACTGATCCCAGCTCAGGAGCCCTTTTGTTTTACTCCTTTGTGCTGGATGGGAAACAAAACATTTTTTGCCATGCAACAAAGACAAATTTCTTGCTGAGCCAACAAGCTATTTTCATATTAACTTGCCAGAGGACACAACTTTATTAACTTCAAATGACAGAAGCATGTGGGAGCAGCATCTGCAAATTGCAAATAAGGCAATTGCCCTATAGCTTTCATGTTTACTTCCTCATTGTGGCTCCTTTTTTTCTTTCCTGGGGAATGAAAAATGAAGCCCATTAAAAATATTTGATTGGACTTGATTAAAGCTATCTTTTCAGGTAACTTTTATACCCAAGCCTTATTTAAAAAATTTAAACTCTCCCATTCTGAAAAGTGGTTTGTTTAAATCAATGACTCAATTGGTCACAACTACAGACTTGCTGGTATCCCAGCTGCAGAAAATGGAAGAACAGTCCTATTCAGAAGAAGTAGAGGCTCACTATACCAGTGGAATTGCAGAGCGGGGCTCAGATTTTAAAAAAGGAAGAAAGAATTGGAAAGACTTTGAGGTGGAACTTGAGGAAGACCTGTCCAAAATAAATATTTTCCATCTATTTTAGTTATGTAGTCAGTGGTGGGATTCAGCTGGTTTGCACTGATTTGGACCTCCCTCCCTTCCCAGGAGTCTCCACACAACACATTTTGTATGCCAGGTAAATGCAGGGGCCGTGCGGAGGTTCTGGAAGGGCAAAAACCAGGCCTTCCAGAAGTCCCAAAACAGGCTTGTTTCCAGCTTCCGGGGGGCTTCTGGAGCTCGGAGGTGGCTGTTTTTGTCCTCCTGGAGGCCCGGGGAAGCCTCCAGAGCTAGTGGTGCAGGACGCCAAGTAGGCCACGCTCACCCAGCAACCAGGCAGAGAACCAGTTGCTAATATTTTAGAATCTCACTACTGTATGTAGCCATGCTTTCTCCATGTCTTGTAATGGGGGATTGAGACCTTAACATTGGCCCAATTCTTTTGGCCTTCCACTCCATGATAACCAATTGCACGTGTGCACTACTGTTACCTCCTGCTATTTTATCCTTGTTGTCTGTTCCATTCACAGACTGTTCTTCCACTGACTTAGGCCCCATGTTGTCTGTTTTCTATGTAGGCCAGAAAGGAAGCCCATCTCATGACTATGATGGGATAATCTGATGGGGAGGAAGGGCTGAAGTAGATTAACATACTGTATTGCTTTCTTTTCCAGTGTTCACAGGAATAATGCAGTTGATCTACAACTAGTCCAAGACACATATATTCCAATTTTCAGTGCCACAAAGTGGATCTTGGAAAGGACACATGCACTACTAGTCAGGGCACACTTGGTCCGTGTAAGTAGATCTAAGTGGGGGTCACAGATTGCAGCAGGTGGAAGCATTTAGATGATCATGGTTTATCTCAAAAACAAACAAAGCCATCAGATAATCCCAGAAGTGTAGAATAGATTAGAAATTGAAAACAACAATGGCTACCGTTTCTGCATTGTTCCCTGTAGAACTACTTGGATATTGTATAGCGTCAGTGAGAGAACGTTTATATTTTTGTATGCCCAGAAAGTTGAGTATTGTCTCCTTTCCTAGCATAGGTCAAAGGTCCATGCATGTAAAACATAAAGCTCTCCCTTCCAGTTAGGGCTCCTTTGCTAGCCCCTGGCTTCCATGGCTATGTATTGGGGAAGGTAAGAGATGAAAGTCCTAGGATGTTTCTACTTCCCATCTGCTAATGTGGTGCAGTAATTAGAGTCCTGCTCTTTGGACTTTGCAAAGTATGCTGAAGATTTGGGAACAGTCACTCTTTTCTCTCCAGTGTGATTTGTTAATAAAAATTGGGAATATTCTTCCTCGGTGGACTCAAAGTTCTATACTTCCATTCTGACTCCAGAGAACCATCAGGGATTGCTTTTGTCAGGGCATTTATGACAGTTTTGCAAGTCCATGGTTTCTTGTAAAAAAAACAACATTTTCATCAATGGTAACCTGCCCAGGTATGCTTTATGCTGAGCTACATGGATCTTAAAACTTATGGGCTGGCCTATCCAGTATTAATGTTTTGCTAAAAATGAAACAAGAGGCATGAATAGCATGCAGAGATGCTTCTGTACTCTGGGAATGGGAGTACTAAGGTTGCTGTTGGTCATGTACCTGGTGTGAAGTGGAATCAAAGCAGCAAATTGGGACGTGAACAATTGCACATTCTGTAATCAGTTTGCTGGCAATTCCAGTGTAGACAGTGATAGAGATATGGTCAATAATATCTCCAGAAACACTAAAAGCACAAGTACGTTTTTCTTAGAATTCGTCACTTTCTCTCCCAAGCAGAACATGGATTTAAATCTGCAGCCAGTATTATGGCTTCAGTTCCAAAGTAAGCCTTGATCTGCTCTAGGAAACCCACCATTGTGAACCTGTGAATCAAACTGGCTTTAAGCATTTTATCGAAATAGGCTATATCAGAATGAACGCATTTGCTGAACTTGGTTTACACCGTGACACAGTGATATCTTTAATTAAAGGATTACTGCATTAATAAACATAATTGTATGAGTTTATATTACATGCTAAATGGTAAACTAGGGGTTTACTCACTGTGACTGGCTCAAAATGAATTGTGAATTGCTTAACCATGGTTTGCTGAACTTATTTTCATTAGCTGCATTCATACACTACACTAAGCCAATATCAAATCAACTACCTTATGACTTACCATGGTATGTAAGACCGATCATAGCGCAACAAATATATCAGCTGTTGGAGAGGGAGGCAGTTTTCCAAATCTTTCACCAAATCGTTCAAAAACAAAAGCAAGAAAACATGATGTTCATACAATTCCACAAAACACTATAAAGGATAATTCTGTGCAGGTGATGGGAGAGTGAGTGAATATACATTCAGGCTACTTGGCATTATTCAGTATTGGCTACATTCACATATGATACTAAGCCAACATTTCCGCCTGCTGTGAACAACTCCATTGTTTCCACTTGGCTTCTCCTAAGAAGCTCCTTCTGCGGTTTGTTTAACATGCCATCAAAAGCAGAAAGACTATAGTGTTACTTCCTAACAAACAAGCTTGTTAGGAGAAGAACAAGCTAGAAGAGGTTAAACAAACCATGGAAAGTACTTCCATGGTTTGTTTAGCCACTGCCTCTTATAGAAGAAGCCCAAGTGATAAACTCCAACCAGTTGCTTAGTCACCGTAAGTCAAAGTTCTGACAAGTTCTTGGTGTCTCTAAGATTTCATTTAATCACAGTGTTCTGAATCAATTATCAGGGAACAGGAAAGCAGTCTAATAATTTGCAGGTAATATGTTTAAGCTGCATGGTGATGTTCCTGAGAACAAGGCAAATTAATCAAGCTCTCATGCTGTTAGTAATTTTTTTAAAAGTAGTATTCAAATCACTTGTGCCTGTTTAAGAAAAACCCTGGGGGGAAGACATTTTCTAATGCTATCAAAATATTGATTCAAAGCATTCTCTTTTAGCTCAGCATTAACAGATGCCTAGTTTACATTATCCTTTACCTTCAAAATATGGATGGAAATATGTATGTCCATTCCCAGGGAAGTCCAGTTAATCTAGACACTATACCAGTCTTCTCCAGCCTAGAACCACCCAGATGTGTTGAAACTAGAACTCCCAAAAGTTGAGACTGCAACTTTCTATCATCAAGGCTGTTAACTGTTCTGTCCACTTAACCTAGACACTATAGCAGTCTGCTCTAGCCTAGAGTCACCCAGATGTGTGGAAATTAGAACTCCCAAAAGTTGAGACTATGACTCTCTATCAGCAAGGCTGTTAACTGTTCTGTACCACATTATGTCATACCATCCTGGCATATGCCAGCTTTTCCAACAAGTAATTTTTAGAAAGTACAAGGCAGATAGACATTTATGACAAGAATCTTTTCAACACACAGACACACAACAATAACAAGTTTAGGACACCTACAGATCATCCCTATAAACCTTTACCTTGTCAGTGTCTATGCTACACAATGCACAGAAATAATGGCCATAAGTTGCAGTTATCAGATTTATGTTAATAAAAGGAAAGACATTGTGACAGTAATGTTAGCACAACACTGGGAGTATCTACCTAGGCCATCCTTCATAGGTGGATTAACCTTTTTTTCTCCAAGTTGCAGAGGATTGGAGTGGCTTTGTAGTCCCTTCAAGCTCCATAATTCTATGATTGTATTTCCCATGATCCAACTATGGCTTTTGCCAGATGACTAACAGATCAGTGTAAAAGTGGACTGCAGCCTTAAATCTGCATCGTATTTTCTTGAACACAAAGTCAGCCCTACCAAAGTGATAGCAAACAACACAGTGCCTTGACTTTAGTCCAGAGCAGGAAGAGTTACTGAGTGAGGATGTACCAATGAGAAAGCACCTGCTGCCACTCTAGTAATTAACATTACAAACTGTCTGTGCAGCTCAGGAGATGGAGTCAGACATGGAGCCGAGGTGGCGCAGTGGTTAGGGTGCAGTACTGCAGGCCACTTTAGCTGACTGTTATCTGCAGTTCAGCGGTTCAAATCTCACCGGCTCAAGGTTGACTCAGCCTTCCATCCTTCCGAGGTGGGTGAAATGAGGACCTGGACTGTGGGGGCAATTTGCTGACTCAATTTGCTAAAAATCTGTAAACCACTTAGAGAGGGCTGAAAGCCCTATGAAGCGGTATATAAGTCTAATAAATAAATAAATAAATTGATCAGTTCAGCTGCAGGGAAGCACCTGAAAACTAACACACCTGTGGGAACACAAGAACACAAAGCACAATGTGGACATCTACGAGGACAACCTGTGGAGTAAAGTGGAACGGAGTGCTCATAAGTTGCTGCTTCAGAGTACAGAGAGAAGTTTGGTCTGAACAATCTTAATGAGAAATGAGAGATGGAGACAGGGCTATCCATCTTCTTTTTCCCAGTGGGACTGCAACCCTTCTACAATTGTAGCCTACAAACACCTATTCCCAATTATAATACTTTTATTCAGGCAAAAAATATTGGCACTTGAATGAATAGAAATTGAAATAAAGAACTATTGGATAGTGATAAAGCAAGTCTTTTACACACTTGAATTCCCAGGTTTCACACACACAGAGAGTGAGAGAGGAGGGGGAAATGGACAGACATTTCCATAGAAGGCTAGGAAATACTGATATCTGAACTCCTTTTAGTTAATGTAGAGGAGCTGGAACTGAGCTAACTAGACCAATAACCAGACTATAAAACAGTTTCCTAGGCTCTTAAGACATCTGGCTCTTTGTAAAATGAACATCTGACTCAACTATCAATTATTGATTGAAAACCATATGTCCCAACCCAAGGAAAGTTAACAGTGTTTGGTTTTTACTGAGACAAATGATTCATTTAAATTTTACTAATTTGAATGAAATTTTCTAAACTGGGCTTTACAATTTTTAGAAAGTTAGTTTGGGAAGTAGCAGACATTTTCTGCAGTACTCTTCAGTATATTTCACCAAATAGCTGAAATATTTACAGAAGAGGAAAGGCATTTAATTGCACTAATTTCTTACCATCTGTCCAAATGTTGTCCAAAGCTCCAGAGAGGTGGGATATCAGGCACATATACTTGAAAGTATAAACCAGGGTTTTTTACACTTACCATTCCTAACTTTGAATTTTTAAATGTAGGAGTAAAAGTCATGCATAAATAAAAGTCATATATATAAAATTTTGCTATTCTGTTAATGGGAAGGGAGGGAGGGAGGGAGGGAGGAAGGAAGGAAGGAAGGAAGGAAGGAAGGAAAGAAGGAAGGAAGGAAGGAAGGAAGGAAGGAAGGAAGGAAGGAAGGAAGGAAGGAAGGAAGGAGTCAGTCACTAACAGTATCTTTCTTGTAGAGGACACTGGCTGTATTTACACAAAAAAGTCTCATGAAATACAAATCACATTTTAGCTGAGTGCATGATTCATAAAATTGGTCTAATTGAGCAAACTATGGGTAATTTGTGGGATATGTACAGGTGAAACTGAAAAAATTAGAATATCGTGCAAAAGTTCATTTATTTCAGTAATGCAACTTAAAAGGTGAAACTAATATATGAGCTAAGACTTTTGGCAGTGTGGGCAGCTGGAAAATGAAGTCAGCACCCCCATAAAGCTCGCCTGTGGAAGGAAGCATGAAGTGCTCCAAAATTTCCTGGTAGATGGCTGCGATGACCCTGGTCTTAATGAAGCACAGTAGTCCAAAGTCCTGTTGCTCAGTGGTCCAAAGTCCTCTTTTCTGATGACAGCAACTTTTGCCAAAAGCACCAAAATCTGGTTCAATGACTGTGGGATTACTGTGCTTGATTGGCCAGCAAACTCACCTGACCTGAACCCCATAGAGAATCTATGGGGCATTGCCAAGAGAAAGATGAGAGACATGAGACCGAACAATGCAGAAGAGCTGAAGGCCGCTATTGAAGCATCCTTGTCTTCCATAACACCTCAGCAGTGCCACAGGCTGATAGCTTCCATGTCATGCAGCATTGAGGCAGTAATTGCTGCAAAAGGGGCCCAAACCAAGTACTGAGTACATATGCATGCTTATACTTTTCAGAGGTCTGATATTGTTCTATGTACAATCCTTGTTTTATTGATTGCATGTAATGTTCTAATTTTCTGAGATGGTGGATTTGGGGTTTTCATGAGCTGTACGCCATAATTATCACAATTATGACAAATCAAGGCTTGAACTATCTTGCTTTGCATGTAATGAGTCTTAGCTCATATATTAGTTTCACCTTTTAAGTTGCATTACTGAAATAAATGAACTTTTGCACGATATTCTATTTTTTTGAGTTTCACCTTTATATAGCCTGTATATTATTGCTGTAAAGTCAGATTTCTATAGTGCCTGCTTCTCAAATGTAAAGATATATGGACAAACATTGGTTGATTTAGAATACACATGCAGATTTAAAGCCTCTCTCTTCTATCTCCTCCTGGAGTGCTAAGCCATTTCATACAGGCACTCATTGTACTGTTAGTGAAAACTTCCTGCTCTGAAATTTTGTTAAGTACCTATTTCTTTTTCTGTCTGTTCCCTCCTCATCCAAATGGAGACCTTGATTGATTCTGTTGTTCATGCTCATACACTCTTTACTTCTGAAGATAAGGGTGAAGGCACTTTAGGACAGATGCCATGCAAGGTTATTTCCAATGCTGAGCCTGAAAAAGGTCAGATTTGAAGAGGGTTGATGGCTGGTCGGGTTGGGGAAAGTAGATTCATGGAAGGAATGTAGTTTACTTAAGGATTTATTTACTGGAATGGACAAGTCTGTGGGTCAATTTAATTTGTCTGCAGTATTTATACAAGAGGATCAGAGTAGGTGAAAGAGCCAAGCTGGCAATCTGAAACCAGTTGGACCACTTCAACTGGTAAAACTTATATTGGAATCTATACAGTTTGTTTCATTTCCAAATAGATGCAAAGGGTGTAAAATTGTGTGTAAAACAAGCAGCTGCTACAATAAAATGAAAAGTGCTAGAGCAGGACTTAGAGCAGATCAATGACTTTACACAAGGAATTTATGAACCATGGGCTTTTTTTATTAGCTCTGGGGCCCAAAAACCCAAATCTCCAGTAAAGAGCAATAAAGATATATATAAAAAGGCCCCATCTCTCTTTAATGCCATCTCAAGGTCAGATTTTCACAGCCCAGGTTTGGTAACCCTAATTTCAAGCAATGGTTTTGAAAGATATGTGGAGTCTCTCTCTCTCTTTCTCTCTCTCTCTCTTTCTCTCTCTCTCTCTCTCTCTCCCTTCCTCCCTCCCTCCCTTCCTCCCTCCCTCCCTTTCCCCATGTAGGGAATGCCATGCTGGACGCAACAATGAACTAAGAGCCCTAAATTGAAGAGTTCACAGACAAGTATGAGGGTGGTATTACAGATTGGAGAAACAAAGTTCTAAATATACTCTTGCCTAATTCATTCAATAAAGTAAAATAAATACTGCCTGCAGCTTCTTTCTCTTCCTGTAGAATAACATGGACTGAATAGCAGGCTTGAAATGAGAGGTTTGGGGTAAATGTTGCAAAAAATTTCCTCTTCTAATATTTTTATAAAGGAGCTGGCTAGATAGAAAAACATAGGTGAGTTTAAGAATGGGTGCCAGATCATTACAGTGGTAGGAGAGGGTTACTGCTTATGGGACAGAAGACAAAAGAACAAAGAGAACTGGACTGGAGGGAGTTGAACTTAAGGGAAGAATTAATTAAGTTATACATGGGGGGTTGGGGGGGTTGTTAGAAATCAAGGTCCTCAACTGGATCTTGATAATTGGGATGATTTCTTATCCACTTCATATCCAAGTGGATAAGATATCTTCTCAATGCAGAGGCTGCCTTGAACTATAGGAAAGGAAGGATTACAGATTTAATAACCCTACAAGGAAAAAGGAGGTGATAAATATGCAAAATAGGAGGGAGTGGGACTTGCTAGGACCCAGTTTTAAGAGACAGATTTCTATTGGATTACTTGAAAATACACCCAATAAGAGTCCCAAAGACACATACATAAACCTAAGATATTTAAAGATCCAGGTGCCCTTTTGTCCCTGAATACCAAGTTTATTTCAATCCAGGAACAGATACCTAAGATTCTGAGTGAGACCAAAGATGCTTTGCACATGCTCCGAAACAACCGCACTTCCAACACTTCCCTCTCGGCCCCCTGCTTGGTTTCGCATCCCAAGAAGCCAACAAATACCAAGGTGTGCAAGTTTAATCCAGATATTAATTTGAGTATTCCTCCCAGATGTGTATGCTGGCTGCTTCTTCTCTCTACTGGATGAGGGAGGCTGGCTGTCAACGAAGCTTTAAATTTAGATCTGGGAAACTCAGACGTGCAAAAAAAGGGAGCCCACTGGTTTCCCAGCGAGTTTTCCCAGCTCCCCGACCCACCCGGGTAGGGGGAGGAAGGGGCTCCCGGCCTCTCTTCGTGCCGCGCCTGACACACCCAAGGAGGCTGGAGCCCTGCCTTGCTGGCGCCGTTCGAGAGCAGCGGAGCCACATACATACCGGTACCAGGCGAGTCCCCGGCCGTAGTTGCGATCGAAGAAGTGCGGCTCGGCGCCCGCCGCCCTCACATCCGGATGCACCCGCAGAAACTCGAGCAGCGCTCGGGTGCCGCCCTTCTTCACGCCGATGATCACCGCTTGCGGCAGCCGCTTGTTGCCTTCTCCCCCCGGCTGGGCTTGCAGCAAGGGATCCCGGGGCGTGCCGGGCGTCTCTTCGCCCTGCGCGACGGGAATCGGGGCCGGGTCCCGGGTGAGGACGCGCGCTGCCCCCGCTAAGCAGTAGCTGGCGTAGAGCGACATCAGCACGGAGCCCAGGACCAGCAGCAGCTTCCGCAAGGCGCGGCGGGGCAGGGGTTCGGGGCCAGGCGAGGAGGCGGGGGGCGTCCCTCCCCGGGCCATGCTAGGCGGCCCCCCGCGCAGGGGCCATCGCCCCCTCCTCTCAGCCGCTTGGCACTCGGCGGGGAGCGGACAGCCCCATGGACGGGCGATCTGGAGCCGGACCCGTCGCCTTTAAGGATGGCGAAGGAGAGCTGTGGTCGCCCCCCTCCTCCAACGGGAAGTGGGGTTCACAGGCGCCTCATTCCCGCGCGCTAGCGGGAAGCCTTCTGCTCCAGCGGCGTAAAAAGGGCCGAAGGGAAGGGAAGGGAAGGAAAGGAGAAGGCTGCCTTTGGGGGATTAAAGCAAGGGCCCGGCAGCGACGGGAGCATCGCGCCCCCGGCTCCTGGGGACGGTGGGAAGGTCTCGGCAGCCGGTCGAGTTGGCCGCCTGGAAACTAAGCCAAGCTAAGCCAAGAAGCAGCGCATCTAATAGGTGGTAAAAATCGGCGGCCGCCTTCCAAACTGCTCTTCTGCCCTACTGAAATCGCAGCCAGACGGAGGAGAACCCGGGAAGTTAAGAAGCCGCTGGATCCGGAGAAGCCGGCGGAACGCACTTCGCTACCCGGGCGAGGGTCTTCAGCTGAGACATCCCCTCCCTTCTCCGGGCTAGCTAGGCGGAGATCTGGGCTGCCGGGACGATCTCTGCATACTTGAAGCTTGAAGTCCAAGCTTGGGATGTGGGACTGAGCACAGGTTTGGGACTCTGTCTCCAGGACCAGCGCCGGCGGAGTTTTCTGGATTTCTGTGGGAGGAAGAACCAGATGGAAAGACTCGACGGCGGTCGGTTCCAGGAACAGGTTTCTCCGCCCAAGGGTACGGTTGGAAAGAGGTCCTCACCTGGCGCGAACGCCGTGGCAGCCTGGCGGAAAGTCCTTCGCGAGCGTTCGTCTGTCACCTTCCTTGAGGGATTCTCTCTTCCCGGCTGCTCTGGCAGCTGCCACACGTGGAGCTTCTCGATTGTAGCTCAAACTTCTCCGAATGGCAAACACCCCCCCCCCACGCACCCCCCCGGGCTGTTTAACGACGTGCCCGGAAACCAATAAGAGCTTGAGAAAAGAGACAGAGAGGCGGGTCTCCCTTTCTGAGGGGATTCGGCTGGAGGCGGGGCCAGAACTAATAAGAACACGCCCCTTCGCCAGGTTCCGGAGTTTTTGCTTTTGCGGTTCAGAAGGAAGGGAGGTTTCGTTAAGGTTGAATGTAGCTTCTGTGAAGGTTTCTGGATCTTCTTGTGCAGTCTCACCAAAACAAAAAACTTGCTCAGATGTATGCCGGGATAGGCACACATCTGGGCGCCCCGCATCTTTGAGGGTGAATCCGATTTCAGAGATGGGAAGCGCTGTGGGTGACGGCTTGGAATAAAGCTGGCTCTGAGTCTGATACCGAAACTGTTTAGAAAAGGTGGAGGGGAAGCAAAGCCTCTGTGGGGGGGGGAGGGGGGCTGCCCAGTAGACTCGTGTGCATGGAACCCTCTTTGAGGTTGACTAAATGCAGTGATGAGTAAAGAATTTTTACTTCTGGTGGTTGCTGAGAAGAGAATTCTTTGCTCCCAGCTTGCCAGACAGGAATGCAATCTTATTAAAATTACCCTGATCTACACACATCTAATAAAGATTCTCCTTTAATGTTGGCCATTTGTGGGGACTATATGGATAGTCAAGAGAAATTAAAGTCTACCGCCTTGAAAGAAAGAAAAATAAAACCAGTGAGAAATGGACACAGCCAACAGAAATATTTAAACAAAGGGTACAACACATTTCCACAGTAAAGTAACCACAAATATTTAGAATCAAAACTATGCCCACAACGTCTACAAAGGATTTTTTTTAAAAAAATAATAATAATATTTTTCCAGGTTAGGATTATACTTCCAGGCAGGAGTCCTGTCTCTTTAATATTTTGTAGGGTACCAGATGCTGGTAAGTCAACAGGGAAAGCTTTTGGCATCTTAGCTAAAGGGCTATCATAGAACAGCCCAGCCAGAAAGACAAAATAGCAACGGGCACTTCAACACAGTTTGCACTGCAGATGGAAGCAGATGCTTGTGTAAACAGTGACACAAAACATCTCACACATTTTCCTCCAAAGCAGTGTTGTTCTTCAAGATGAAAATAAAATTTTGCAAGTAAAATGTAGCAGAATCCTTTTGCTGTGGTTAAAAATCCTTAAGTGAATCTATACATACCGTATATACTCGAGTATAGGCCGACCCGAATATAAGCCGAGGCACCTAATTTTACCACAAAAAACTGGAAAAGTTATTGACTCGAGTATAAGCCTAGGGTGGGAAATGCAGCAGCTACCGGTAAATTTCAAAAATAAAAATAGATACCAATAATGTTTTTGAATATTTATTTCAAAGAAAAACAGTAAACTAGTGGTGTATTCAATGAAATACTTCATTCACCTCATGATGCTGATGTCCCGCTGTGATGATGATGTCCCGTGCAGCCGCGGGAGCGATGTCCGCCTCCTATGACACACGGCACAGTGATTCCTATCATTGGATCACTGTACCAGAGGAGGTGGGACATCGCTATGTGGCTGCTTGCCATAACAAGGAGGAGGTGGGACATCGTTGCAGAGCGGCAGGAGGGGGAGGAAGGGGAATCGTAAGACAGCCCTGCATTACATTAGAACGTGAGGAGGGGGGATGGTGCGGTGCGCGCTGCGCGGCAAACTGACACAGAGGGAGGGGAAACTCACAGGGGCACTGGGCCATTCACGAGTGTCACCCAGCGGCATGGCCCCGCCCCTTTTTCTCCTCCATTTTGGGCAAATTTTTCACTGACTCGAGTATAAGCCGAGGCGGCTTTTTTCAGCCCAAAAAGTGGGCTGAAAAACTAGGCTTATACTCGAGTATATACAGTATTCATAGATTATATATTATTATATAATCTATATATATATGATATGATATTGTGTGTGTGTGTGTGTATGTATGTATGTATGTATGTATGTATGTATGTATATATATATATATATATATATATATATATATATATATATATATATATATGCACATACAATATAATATCATTATATTTTCATAAAGTAGTTCATTGTAGATTCCCTGCACATACCAGGATTTCATTCTTAATCTCTGCAACAGAGTAGCATTTATTAAAGCTGACACCATTTTCTTAATCTTTTCTCCAACAATCTTTTGCATAAATTGTTCGGCTCCAAAAAAATTATAGGATTATATTTATAAAAACGTGTAAAAATACAGATAAATCATTTCACCTATGAGTAAGTTCCTACAGCAGTACACGCATGCTCATACACTTAGTCTTTAGATTTTTCTTATTGTTCCACTATTCTTCTTGGAGACTGAATGATCTATTACGTTTAACTGCATTTTAGATTCAGACTCCTGATATTAAGTGTAGCAAAACCAACAAAAACGTCACTTGAAATGGTTCTAATAATTTCTGGAATATTAGACAAATGATATTTATGAATTTTTTTTTTACTCAGATTCTCTCATGTTTAACTTGCAATTTAAATTTAGCAGGCTTTTTATCAGTATAAAAAATATACAGGATGACATACCTTCTACTCCTTTATTAAACAAGTCCAAAGGAGGCCCTGTCAAAGTCCAGCAGATGTTAGTGAAGACTTAAGCATGTGCCTAGAGTCAAGATTGTAGAGATCTATCTTCTTTGAAGGGGATGCGGTGGCTCAGTAGCTTAAGACGCTGAGTTTGCTGATCAGAAAGGTTGGCAGTTTGGCGGTTCGAATTCCTAGCACCACGTAATGGAGTGAGCTCCCTTTACTTGTCCCAGCTGCTGCCAACCTAGCAGTTTGAAAGCAGGTAAAAATACAAGTACAAAAATAGGAACCACCTTTGGTGGGAATCTAAGAGCCTTCAGTGTTTAGTCATGCCAGCCACATGACAACAGAGACGTCTTTGGACAGCGCTTGCTCTTCGGCTTTGAAATGAAGATGAGCACTGCTCCCTAGACTCAAAAACGACTAGCACATATGTGTGAGGGGAACCTTTATCTCCTTTGAAGAACATTTCATTGTTATCAGTTCCAGAAACAAAGATCCAAAAGGAATCCCTGATTATATTTTTCTTCAATGTAGTGCACTACTCCATCCAAAATTCTGCATTCAACTTCAGTTTCTCAATCTCAGTTTCAGTTTCTCCACTGCACACCTCAAGTACACCTCAGTTTCCAAATGATCTCCTTGAAGCGGGCCAGTAAGGGAAGTGACTCTAAACCTTTTGGCAATCTTCCGCTCCAATGCCAGTATGGTTCACACAGTTGTTAAATAGCAAGTACAACAAGATAGAATTCTCTGGGACATCCTCATCCCAGCCTGAAGAACCTTTTGCCCACAAGCCTATAAAGCCAAGAGAATGACCAAAATTCAGGTCTGTCCTTTTCCCTGAAACTCTGCCTCTTAGCCAAACTTGTTGTCCCACAAAAGAGGAAGGGATATTCTTATTTCCTTTCAGCATGATATTAAAGTGGAATTTTCCCCTGACCTGCAATTCTTTAAAATAGCCTCAGTTGTTGTCAAAAGAGGCTATTTGAATGCTTCATTGCTACACAGGGAGCAATTTTTGAGAGGTTTCTTTCTTTCTTTTTTTTTAAACTGCTCAGAAGGGAAAGGCTAAACATCCTTTCTCTGTCAAAGTGATTCTCAGCTCTGCAATATATCAGGATCAGAAGGAGGGGCAAACCTTGCTGCGTGTAATGCAACAGTTAATTTATTAATTCCCCCCCCCCCCAAAAAAAAACATATTTTGTTTTTCAGGTGCTAATGAAACAGATGAAACACATTTTTAGCTTTTGGTCAAGTTTTGGCTATGGCTGAAATTGTGTTTGGGAATTCTCCAAAGCATCTGAAGGCAGGACAAGAAGCAACAGATGGAAACCTATCATGGAGAGAATTAATGTAAAACTAAGGAGAAATTGACAGTTAGAACAATCAGTGGAATGACTTGCCTCTAGAAGTTGCAAATGTTCCAGGTTTTAATTAAGAGATTGGAAAACCATTTCTCTG
Organism: Thamnophis elegans; assembly: GCF_009769535.1. Classification (NCBI taxonomy): domain Eukaryota; kingdom Metazoa; phylum Chordata; class Lepidosauria; order Squamata; family Natricidae; genus Thamnophis; species Thamnophis elegans. Next base: position 60,605,718 of record NC_045542.1, read on the forward strand.
AAATGGCATAGGGTCCTCTCCTTGGGCAGGGGGTTGGACTAGAAGATCTCTAAGGTCCCTTCCAATGCTGTTATTTTGCTATTCTGTTCTTGTTATATGGGACTTATTTTTTCCTCTGCTGCAGGCTAAAAAATTCTTGTCAGAAACTTAGATCACCCAAATTCGGTAATGTTAAATTTGGGGTTGCATCTGTGTTCTTTTCCCATTAGAATGGATGGGATGATTGGCTTTTGTGCATCTCCATTCATTTTTCTTTGTTGTTTCATGTTTCTGGAAACATTCTGCCTTCCAGTTTACTGAACTTGCCATTTGTAGCAAATAGCCCATTGTACTTCAGTAAAAAAAATAATCAGTGAGTTTTGTTACTCGGACCACATGCTTACAAGCATCCTAGAGTATTTTACATTGCTTTGCTTTTCTGCATTTGCCCTATGCCTCACCCTACTAAGACTCTTCAGTTCATGCAATCTTTCACACGTAGTGAGAAATCAAAAGTCCATGTTTCATGAAAGGCATACATGTGCTTCTTTTTTCCCCAATGGCTTTATAAAGTCTGGCCTTCCCTCTTCAGAATGTAAAAAAGTAAATATAGTTTTGTCATTTGTTTTTGTATTGGATTTCTGCTTGGACATAATGGATCAAATAAAAAATTAAAAACAAAATGTTTCAAATACAAAAGAGAGATTTCAGTTCTGAAGCAAGCCTTCTAACTAAATAATAGTTTGGATGATCAAGGCTCTTGCCTGCAGCACTTATATGCTTTTTGAATTAAAATGCCATTTTAGAAAAGTAAAGAGCTTAATTTGATCTGTTCAGGAGTCTGGGAATTAAAATATTGTGTAAAATTAGCAAGATTCAGGCATAAAACACTTAAATACTTTTTGAAAAATAAAATACTGCCAAGATAAAAAAGGCCATTCATAAGGATACTAAAATGAGAATTTGACAATGGAAATGATATGTTACAGATAATAACTCTTGACTTCAATCTTCTACAACCCACCAGCCAAATTCCAAACTACTGCTACTACTACTACTACTACTACTACTACTACAAACTATAAATCCCAAACTACTATTTCTATAAACTGTAAATATCTATAAATATCCTACACAGACCTATAACTATGCTCTCTGTTTTCTTCTTTCTCTCCTAAAGGGCTTTACCCACATTTTTTGTCACATGTACAGGCTAAGCCACAGGAGGACATGACAAGGTTCTTGCATGTGGGACTAGTGATTTCATAATGGCAGTACTGAGTAGATGATGTCACTCAATTATACAGCTACCATGGTGACAATCTGGATGACAACAAGCTGCAAGGTCAGGGAATAGTCTTATGCCCTCCTCCAGAATCTGGAATTATTTGGAACACATTTTGTAGAGGGATGAATGGCCAATTTAGAAACATGATTGCATTGACCAGATCAGGACAATTTAGCAAACAGCATGCTCTTATAAACAACAACACCTATATCTGTCCAATATATAGTAAATAAACAGATTAGATAGATAGATAGATAGATAGATAGATAGATAGATAGATAGATGATAGATAGATAGATAGATAGATAGATAGATAGATAGATAGATAGATGATAGATAGATAGATAGATAGATAGATGATAGATAGATAGATAGATAGATACACACATAAACACACACAGTGTTAAAGAAGATATAGATAGATAGATAGATAGATAGATAGATAGATAGATAGATAGATAGATAGATAGATAGATAGATGATAGATGGATGGATGGATGGATGGATGGATGGATGGATGGATGTAGATGTAGATGTAGATGTAGATGTAGATGTAGATGTAGATGTAGATGTAGATGTAGATATAGATATAGATATAGATAGATAGATAGATAGACAGACAGACACACATACACACACACATAAACACACACAGTGTTAAAGGAGATAGATAGATAGATAGATAGATAGATAGATAGATAGATAGATAGATAGATAGATAGATAGATGATAGATGTCCTTGACATTGCTTGTCCAGAGTTGTTTCTTGTCTCTGGACCAAAATAGCTCCTCCACCCTGTTGTAGGCCAACATTTAAGAGAAGGAATAGAAATCTCCCTCCATTTTCTTTTCTGATTTTGATTATGGTTATACAACCATTGAATCAATAAGTTTGAAAGAACCAGACTACATATTTGTTGCAGTTTTGAATGTTACACGACCAAATCTCCAGTTAGTTAGAAAGTTGAATTGAATTGTCAAGTTGAATCAGATTTGTCTAAATTAATTCTGCACATATGTAGAAATTAGTATTTTAAATTAAATTCTAATTAAATCAAATCATTTTCCCAAGTGAAATTATTAAGTCATGCAATAAAATTGCTGTTCCGAAATGAAACTATTTTTATCTGATTTTGCCTGATTCATTGAGACCTGTCATTTAGGTCCCTGGGTCTCATCAGTTCAGGATTGACTTGAAAGAATCCCCTGTAGATAGACGTCCAGTTTCTGCTCCTACATATCAGTGAAAAGATGTTCACTCTCTCACTTTTTCAGTGGTTCTACTACTGAATTCCTTTTCCTACTATGATGGATTGGAATTCCCATTTCAACTAAAGGAGACCAGAAAAATGCCAAAGTTGGTGGTATCAAGAGTTGCTGAACACTAGCAGAACCACCAAGTATATAATTTAAATCAAAGCCAGATTGAAGTTAATCTAGCTTAGGAACACACAATTTACTTCACGCTGAGTACTACACTTGCTTTTTTAGTAATTTGTACAGACTACTGAATTTCCTAAAGTGAGAGTGGTCAGGACACACTTTAGTGAAAATGATAACTAAATGTCAAAAATAGATCAGTGGACCAGAGGAATGCTGTTGATATAATTTACTTGGACTTCAGTAAGGCATTTGATAAAGTAGACCATAACCTACTATTAGATAAAGTAGAAAAATGTGGGTTAGATAGCATCATCACCAGATGGATTTGTAACTGGCCCACCAACCACTCTCAATGTGTAGTCCTCCAGAAGTAAATTCTTTTGTCTGAAGTGGTGTAGGGTTTTCTGCCTAATCAGGGGGTTGGACTAGAAGACCTTCAAAGTCCCTTCCAACTCTGTTAGTCTATTCTAAATAAATATAAATAGTATGATAACTGCACGTGGATTTAGTAGTTTTAAAATTACAGTTTAAGAGCAGCTTTTGTAGAAACTTTGAGGGTGGTACTGAAGACTCAGAGAGCAAAATGTGTTGGATTGTGGCCTTATCTTTCTAATCTGGATAATTCATATACTTCGTGGAAAATTTGGAGACAAAATGCCCCCAAGAGTAAAAATATTCAACTTTGTATGGTATAGTGAGCTGTGGTGGCACAGTGGTTAGAATGCAGTACTACAGACTACTTTTCTGCTGACTGCTAGTTGCCAGCAATTTGAAGGTTCAAATCTTACCAGGCTCGAAGTTGACTCAGTTTTCCATCCTTCCGAGGTCAGTAAAATGATGACCCAGAGTATTGGGGGCAACATGCTAACTCTGTAAACCATTTAGAGAGGGCTGTAAAGAACTGTGAAGTGGTATACAAGTCTAAGTGCTATTGCTATATAGTGTATTCTCCAAATAAGACATTTGCCACTATTCTTGACTTCTCAAATCATTTCTGGCACTTTTTATCAACTAGAAAGATCTTGGGGCAAATTCACCTGTGGCTGTAGTTAGTCACCTCTCCAAGTTCATTCTTTTATAAATGTGAATTTTAATTGAAAAGCAAGCACTGATTAACCCAGGCAATGCTGCCTGTGAATTAAACTCATATTTCCATATTTGTATAACATATTCCTCTAATTATGGAATTCACTAATTATTTTGAGAATTTGGGATTTTCCCATGCAAAAATTCTGTACCGCTTGCTCTTGCACACTTCGCTGCCTGACCCACTATTAACCCAATGGATTGCACAGCTACAAGTTGTTTTAAACTCTGTATGCATTTCTATTAAACCGAACTATTTGTACTTGGGGGCCCCTTTATTAAAAATCAATGTACTGAATCTGTTTAACCCAAAGGCAGTTTATCATTTTGGCAGCTTTTCCCCGAATGGAGGATACCAGTTTAAGCTCTGCATATGAGTTTGGAATATTTAGAAGAGCCAAATCCCTGGATGCCACAAAAGAGAGGAAAAAATGAGATGTTCAATTTATGGCATTCGTTGCACTGATTATTTTGCTCAGAAGAGAGCCTTGCTACAGAAGTGGTAAAGCAATGTGGTCCTTATTCCTTTCCCTACAGTGTCAGGACCTTTAGGCAAAAAAAAAACCTGTGCAAATGTTCTGGATACTTACCTATTCCTCTGGAAACTGCAAGGCTTGCTGACTGTATTCTTGGAGTTAGTGATTCTTTAGAGGAATCTAGAATAGTGTTTGTAACCTTGGTAGCTAAAATCTGCGTGGAATTCAGGGGTGAAATGCTACTGGTTCAGGTCAGTTCACCCGAACTGATAGTAAAAATGCTACCGGTTCATCTGAACCGGTAGTTAAAAATGCTTTAAAAAGTTAAAAAACTACAGTTGGCCACGCCCACACAGTCACATGACCTCCCCCCACCAAGCCACAGAACCCATAGGGAAAAAAATTGCATTTCACCACTGGTGGAATTCAATTCTCACCTCTCAGAATTCTCCAGCCAGCATTGCTGACTTGGGAATTCTGAAGCCTGAAATCCCCACAGCTTTTGGCTGCCAAGGTTTAGAAACACTGCCCTAAAGGTTGAAAGTGAAACTCGCTGAGAGGGCATTTAGGCTAACACTTCCTTATAACCAATTACAAGGTTAAAAGCCAAAGGCAGTCACCTCTATTTGAAAAAAGAACCAGAAGAAAACATGGTATTGTTTTCATGCGGCAGTAAAAAGGAGAAGAAAGTGAAATTACAGAGAGGGGGCAGAAAAAGGAGATTGATCAGCAAGAGGCTTATCTGATCCATTAATGTTTATGCAACAAAAGCTCCTTTGCTGTTCAAATCAAATGGGAACAACAGCAGCAAATGAGAAGATCCAAGAGCAACACAAGTACACAAATGTCTACAGCAAAAGAGTCAGTGAAGATTCATAGCCACCTTTTACAATGGCATTTCCTAAGAAAAATCAGGTTCAAAACTTCATCACCAAATACACGTGAGAAGTTCTCTAGTGTTATTTTTAACATGTGTGAGAAGGTTCTAGAGGTGAAACAAAACTCGAAGAGACACCTTTGGAAACTGACTGTACAATGTAGCCAATTTGTTAATTAATAAATGGTGGGCGATCTTGTTAAACTCTCTCCTTCTGTGAAAAGATTAAATCACTCTAATAGTGCTTCCTCCAATCTGAAATAAGAGAGTTGGTTTTGTTCGAGGTGGGACAAGCAATGCTAGAGCTTCCTTTTTGGAAAAAAAAATATTTGGTACAGTTGGCAGATTCTACTATCTTAGAAATTAAAACAATGAAAGGGGGGAAAGCATTTAAGAGGACTGATCAGTTGTCACATGGAGGAATATTATCAGAATCCTGTTTCACAGCCACTTAACTTCTACCATTGCAGAGTCCAAATGTAGGAATCCAAAATAAGTTTATTGTGTTATAATAAGGAAAAGATAAAGGGATTGATTTATATACACTAGAAATGACGATGAAAATTATCCGAATTTAAACCAGATTCATTTATATGTTGCCCATCTCACTCTAAAAAGTGACTCTGGGCAGCTTCTTGATCATTAGAAAGACCAGCTGATTAAACTAGACTAGATGGTGCTAGTCTAGTCATTACCTGTAACTAAAGTTCTATGATTTTGCTAAAGCAACGAAGGATGACAAAGAATAGCAAGATAAAGAGTTGTGATTTTTCAGTTTCACTTGCAGTCTGCTAATCCCTTGCAATCACATCACCTAGATTCCCTAGGCATCTAGGTTCTGCAAGTCCCTGTTTCCTATGACTAATCTTCAGCCTCCACATCCTTCCTTAACTGCCCTCATCACACTACATAATACACCAACACAAATACATCTAGGGGTAAGATTAAAATCAATACTGCTGGCATGACAAAAAGACAGAAGAGAATAAACAAAATTAGACTATTAATTTTTCATGCAGTAAATTCAAAATACATGATATTTAAGGATGGGAAACACTACATAAACTACCGGTAGTACTTCTGAAAGTGTATTGACTTAAAACAAAAGAAAAAAAACTGCAAGAAGGGAAAAAAATAAGTGATAATGAAGTTTAGATAAACAAACCAATTCAAGGACAGTTTAAAAAAAAACAGTAGCAAGATTTTAGGCACCATTTTGTACAGAAACCACACATTGGAGGGAGAAGCTAAGCAACTGGGATGATTGCAACAAAAGTTAATGTTTGCTTGTTTGTTTGTTTGTTTGTTTGTTTATTCATTCATTCATTCAATTAATTTCTATGGCTGCCCATATCATTCAAGACTTTGACTCTGAATACATAAACCCATTGTTTGACCCTACCTGTTCTCACTGTCTATGAAAAAGATTGTAAATAATATGACCAATGATTGCTCTAATATAGGCAGATGTGTCTGTCAATCATTGAATCTAATATTTTTATTTCCCACCAAAAATACTATTTTTTTAATGCTGTTTCAGATGAAAGAGAACATGTCTTTGCATACCAGTTTCTAGAGAATAAAGTAACAGAGGCCAATCATATCCACACCCTGCTTAGGAAACTACAAATAGCAACCAATTTTTTTTTAAAAAAAGTCAAGTTTCTAGATAATTCTCATATTCTTAGCTGCCTTCTTCCCTTACAATTGTACTGCGAGAGAAAAAAATCTGGGAGAACAGATTTCAGGAATTTGGATACGTAGGGAAGAATTTACTACTTCCCATACATCTGTCCATTTTACTTTCTACATTTGGGATGATGTGGATAAAGATGATTTCACTGTCTCTGAAATAGGGCAAATATCTAGATAAGCAAGAGAAAATGGGAATACTATTTTTGATTGAAGTCTCCTGATTTGGAGCTGATTCTTAAAAGTTCAAATCCTTTCTTTTATTTATTTATAAATTTTATATTGCCGCTTACTTGCACATGTCGACTCAAGGCAGCTTACAAGGATATAAAAACAGCATATAAAAGAAATAAAAATAATAAAAAGGAAAATAATAAAATAATAACCCATGCTCCCACGACAACACAATCATACTAGCCATTTAATCAGTTGTATCTTACTCTGGGTTCCTCAGGCCGGCTGACAGAACCACATTTTCTAAAAGAGTGTTAGAGTGGGGGGGGGGGCAGTCTAATCTATGGGGGGGGATGATGTTCCAGAGAGAGGGAACCGCTTTGGAGAAGGCCTTTTTTCTGAGTCCAGCCAGATGTATCTGCAATGGGGATGGGACCCACAACATTCCTTGCCTACCTGCTCTAGTGGGTCAGGTAGATGTAACCAGAAATGACAGCCCCTCAGATAACCTGATCCCAAGTCATGAAAGGCTTTCAAGGTGACAACCAGCAACCTTGAATTGCTTATATAGAGATTTTTCTTTTATAAGTAGAATACATACTGGAATTCTTATGTTCTTACTTCAAACTTGTTAATTAATCTTGCTAATCAGAACTTGGAAAATACGTTCTTGGGATTAGCCACTTCCAGTTCTGGTTGCTAGCAGAAACCAAGCAATAGCTTGACGGGCTTACATAGCAGTTTTATAGTTTCTTTTGTTATGTTTTATTTTGACATAGATCTGCAACATAATTGATGAATATTCTAAAACAAAATAAAGAGGATACTAATCTCTCTGGGCTTTAAATATGAGCGCCTGAGCCAAATTTGACATTTTCAAGTGCAGTTGAGCAGGGTTTTTTCCCTGCAGTTTTATTCTGTTGACTTCTTCCCAATTCTCAAATTATAGAGAAAAAGGACTAAAGGAACCAATGAAGCTCCACATTCCACCAGTTTAATTTTCAATAGCCTATAAGATAAGGGAAATCACCAAAAATGGAGAAATTAGATTCCTGGTAGCTCCATCCTGTTATTTTGTCTTGCTTCTCCCTCAAATAAAATATTTTAAAGAGTAAATCATTCAAATTTGATGCATCTTGTAAAAGAACTAGCTGTTCTTCTGGCCTTATCTCTCTTTTCATCCCAATGTTTGTTTGTTAAAGTAGATTTCGTTTTATGGCTTTTCTTTACAGGAATCAATTCTTTTGAGCCATTTGCTCATGTTATATAGTGGCTCATAATTCAGAAACGCAGCTAAATTTTCTGTCATGTGTGTGAGCCTCCACAATTCAGGAATTTCTTCCTGTCAAAAGACATGGTCCCCTGATCTTTACATCAATAGCATCACCCTGTGCTTCAGCAAGATTTATCAAGGGGGAGAAAAAACCTATCATGGATCACAAACGACTTTGAGTCCTATTCGGGTTTTCTTTTCTTGCTATTTTATTTATTCATGATCAGGTGCTGCTGTCTAGGTGGAGGATGGTTACCAGATGGTTTTTATTCTTCCCTCAGTGCCAGCCAGTTGGAACACATTACCCTTTTTTCTTCCCAGTGAGGCTATGAAATGCAGAATTTTATTATTTACCATAAAAATTCCAAGGTAGAGCCCAACTACAGTATCTTTCCACTATCAACCTAATACTATATTTCAAAAGCTCAGGCCACAAATAATGAAGGCATTTTGTCCTCAGCAGTTGGTTTTTCTTTTAATAAGGCTCTTTTTGGAGCTCCAAATTAAAACAAAACAAAACAAAGAAACATTATGCTACCTAATGCCAAACAGCAAATGGTCTGCATCCATCTTTCCCAATCAAGAAAGCTGTCCCAGTTATTTTTTAGGATATGAGGCAGAAAATGCCCTTTCTGTGGTAGAAAAAAAAATGCAATGGTCAGAAAAAGCTTTCATAGCTTTGCTAAGTTAAACTTTCATTCCTTCAGCCTTATGGTAGGATCAGTCCTGTCCATTTTGCTTTTTACTGAAATCTGTGTACATGTTGTAGCCTACCAGCAGAGCTGGCAGCAGAGTCAAGACAGTGAGGAGGTTGGGGAGGAACATGGGCCAGTCCTGGAGTCTGGGGAAGACTCTGATGAGGGCTCTCTTTTTAGAGGCAGAGAGGGGGCCAGCGCCGTATGCCAGTTATCAGCTTCCTTCAGACTCAGACATCAGTGAGGCAGATGAACAGCTGGAGCCTGTTCTCAGTGTGTGCATGTGCAGAGTTGCCAGATGAAGGGAACAGCTAAAGAACAAGGGTCGACTTGGGAATAAGGGGAGAAGTAACCAATGAATGGCTCCTCCCAGATGAAATAAAAGAGGAGCAAAAGGGGAGTGGACTTTGCAGGAGACAATTAGTTCACTTAATTGGTTTGTGACTCCCTGAGACTCCTTGCCAAGTTTTGCAGATACGGCCTGGCAGCTCTCTATGCCAAATAAGGTCTGTGACTGTAAATCTTCCCTTGAAAGACTTTGCTGGATGTGAATGAGCAGAATTCACAGTAAATTAATAAAAGGGTTTTTTGTTGGGACCAGGAGTTTGCTTCATGCTCTTTAGAATCCTAGGCTGCGAGGGCGGATTCTTCTCCCGAGGCTTGAATCCGCTCTTTTTTCCTTCCGCGATGATCTGCGGTCTTAGCTGCCAGCAGGCACGGCTTTGGAATACCCCCCCCCCGGATCGCCGGCGGGGTAAAGCCCGCTGACCTGCGGTCCGATCCTCTGTTGCTGGGGATCGTAGGGACAATCTCAAGGGATCCCCGGCCCTCGCAGGTCCTCTTCTGCTTTCCTGAGGCTCCGCAGTCACTCCGATCACTCTTGCAGCGCAGAGGCTACTTCCCCTTCTTACGTGACCAGCCGGTTGCACGGGGCGCGCACGCACACACTGGGCAGCGGCGAGGCTTTTCCCAGCTGCGCAGAGCACAGTGGAGGAGAGGTGAAGATTAGAAGGTCTGAAGAGAAATCCTTTTCTGCTAAGGTAATCACTGCTAAAAATTCCTGAAAGAAAAACTCCTAAGTCTTCGAAGAGAAGGGAGAGTCAGAGTAACACTCATTTCAGGCCGTAGACTGAGGTTAATCTGGGGAAGTCAGAGGAGGTCCGTAGGTGTGGCTTCAAAAGATTACCTCAGTCTCCAATAGGCAAGAAGGCTTGGTTAATACCCAACTGTTACTCCCCCCATGCCTTCTCTTCAGAAACTGAACAGAATTCACAGTAAATTAATAAAAGGTTTTTTTGTTGGGACCAGGAGTTTGCTTCATGCTCTTTAGAATCCTAGGTCAGAACAGTGCGCCCGATGAAAACAGGATGTCTTTCAGATCTGGTTACAAGTTTGATTGCCTTACTTTGGGTAAGCAACATATTTGTCTCTAGAATAGAGGGCTTTGGCTCCATTATGAATCTTTTTATATGTGATAATCAACTTTGAGTGTCATTGATTGAATGTGCATTCCAGTTGCCATCATCCATGGACAAGAGGGATGTATCAGTATATCATGTCACAGTGCTGTGTCCCAACCACCAGCAAGTCTTCAGGAATGAAACTATTCTGAAGTACTAATTCATTACCACCTCAGATTTTCATTTTCCGTTTCTTTATTTTTCCTCCTGCCGATACTCCACATTCTGGGGAGCATTTCACTGTGATATCACAGTGGTTGTAATGTGGATCTCCTTTTGACTTTTCCACAAAGATTTTGTTTCCTGTAAATGTTGGGGTTCACCTAAGCATGCTAATAGCATTTTTTCATTTTCAATGACTCACACTCAATTCTGCCAGCATTACAGGATCCAATCCAAGTCAGACATTGGGGCCAGAGATTTAGTCTTCCAAGTTTCCAGAATTGGAACCCATCCTCAGGGAATATTTCTCTCTACACATAGAGAGGGAGAAGTTCCCTGACGATGGGCTTCAACATGCGTCCAAAAGCTTGGAAGAATTAATCTCTGGTGCCATGACCAACTCAGATTGCATCTTGCAACATTATTCTGGAACATAGCTTTCATTCTGTCAGCATTCAACAATCCAGGACTGGTATAGAGTCCATATTATTATGCTGGACAATTATATCTTGTAATATATTTTTATGCAGTTAGTGATTTTGAACTCTTTATATTAAAAATGAAACCTTATGTCCCAAGGAACAATCGGAATGGAAGATGGTGAAGACAAAAGGTATTGATGATGAAGTGTGTCGTTTGATTCCATGCATTCTTTGAAAATAGTGGAAAATATCTGAAGAAGACTTGAAATGCAATATAGATTCATATCAATCCCATTTTTAAAGGGCTATCTTAAGGTTAGTTTGGTTCCCTGTGCCACTCTTTCTGTTTCTGGAGCATTCCATTTCATGTTAAGCATCTGTGTTTGGCTTCTGGCCAATTATTTTTCTATCTCTTGGTGCAATTTCTCATAACAAGTCAACACCAAGAATTTATGGTGCTAATAAACTAATGCACCAAACAAGAAAATCACTCCCTCTGACATATAAACCAGGAAGATTTATAGTCTAATATCCTGAATATTTCCAGTGTCATCTAAAGACTATGTTTCTTTTACATATAACTTGACACTTTCCCAGACCAACAACCTTGTATTAAAGTGCCCAGTTTCTAATTATGAAGGCATAATTCCACAAATTTGGAAATCAATCAGAATAAAGAAAGAAGATGGTACAGTATATTCTGGTTATATAAGACTTGCTTGATATTGGGTGCTATCCAACAGAATAGTGTATCTATTATGCATTCCCATTTAAATTAATGGATCCTCTTGATTCTTGCTTATCTTCCCATTCATTTCATTGATGGAAGAAACTTGTAATGAATTGTGATAGTTTATGTTGTTCTAAATTATGTCGAAAGAATAGGAGACTATCTCTCCCAAGCCATAGAGAGCAGTCAATGAAGATCTCACAACATATGAACCGTTGCCACAGTTAATAACAAATATTTGGGATTAAGCAATTGCCCTCTATCTCATCCTAAAAATGAATAAATAAATAAAATCTCTATGTACTGCTTAATAACTTCTCCAAATAATAAAAGCAAAATACAAGCAAGATTGTACCTTGAGAAAGCAAGGTTATCTTGATGGCAGTAAGAACATATTATTGAACATTCTTTCTTACCAGGTACTTAAAACAATTAAATTCCCAAGGGTTTTTTTTTTGATGAACACTGATGCTTCTCATATCATTTGCCATTTGCTTGATTAGATTGGTGGTCCTGCTACAAATCCCTTTGGAAATCCAATTTTTAAAGGAATTTTTTTCAAGTACTGCAGTTTATGAAACTTCTACCATTATATTCCTTGCCCCTGTCTTTTTCAATAACATAAAGCTTTTCTAGCTTAGAAAATGAGAAGGAAAAATGAGATGTGAACAAATATTCCAGAGTTAAAATAAAATTCAAATTACAGCCTTGTTTGAAGAATGATGTAGTTCTGATCTCCATAATTTGCATTAGGGCGTTTGCACAGTACAGTAGATGAATCCTGCTTTGAATTTCTACTCCCCTTTCCCCATGTACATGCACTTGTGATTTAAAAACCAAAAATCAATACAGGCAGTCCTCAACTTATAGCAATTCATTTAGTGACCATTCAAAGTTACAACAGCACTGAAAAAGTGATTTCTGACTTTTTTCACACTTATGATCATTGCAGCATCTCTATAGTCATGTCATCGAAATTTGGCCACTTGGCAACTGATTCATATTTAAGACAGTTGCAGTGTTTTGGGGTCATGTGAGCCCTTTTTGCAACTTCTTACAAGCAAAGTTAATGGAGAAATGAGATTCACAACAACCATGCTATTAACTTAACAACTGCAGTGATTCACTTAACAACTGTGGCAAGAAAAGTCATAAAATGGGGCAAAACTCACATAAAATGTCTGACTTAGCAACAGAAATTCTGAGTTCAATTGTGGTCATAAGTCAAGGACTACATATATAGTCCATACTTAGGTTTAATTATGGGATAGTAATAGTACTCTTTTCTAATTCAACTCCTACTAATTAACAACAATCAAGATATTAATTATTTAGAATAGAAAAGAATTCTTTATTATTAGGTGTCCATTTTTTTCAGTTCTTGAGAACTGAAAAAAATGAACAAGACAATCATGAACAAGACTTGAGATAGGATAGAACCTAGAAACTTGAAGGCCTTTACTGTGTTGTCTAGTACTGTAAGAGGTGGAAGTATAGGAGAGTTCCTCCTAAAATCTACCACCATTTCTATGGTTTTGAGTGTATTTAGTTCAAGATTGTTCTGGTTGCACCACAAGGCTAGTTGTTCAACCTCCTATCTGTATACAGATTCATCATTGTCTAGAATGAGATCAATCGCTGTTGTCTCATCTTCAGTAGTTTAACAGATGGATTGTTTGAGATGCAGCCATTGGTATATAGAGAGAAGAGAAATGGAGAGAGAGCACACAGCCCTGGGGGACTCCTGTGCTAAGTGTACAGGTATCTGATGTGATTTTGCCTAGCTTCACTTGCTGCTTCCTGTCTGTTAGGAAGCTTATGATCCACTTACAAGTGTGATCAGATACAGCTAGCTGATTTAGTTTAGTTAGAAAAATATTATGTTGTGATTTAGTTAGAAAAATATTATGTTGTGATCATTATAATTGCATTAATACATGTATTATAAAATGTTATGTACATTACTTTTGGAAGCCAAATAAATTCTAGCTCTTCTGAAGAAGGCAAATAAACAGTTTTCAAAGGATTACAGAAAAATAAGCTATGGCACAGTGGTGGGTTGAGGCTCCCGTTGCAACCGGTATGCTGCAATGGGGCCGGGCATCCACCACGTGCACACACACAATGCGCCCATGCACACACACTACCCGCGCTGCTCCAGCTGCTCGGCGGCGTGTTGCACAGGCACCATATGCCCCATGCACATGCGCAAATGCCCCGATAGACTCAAATATAGGTAAGGATGGCAGGTGGGCAGGTGAGCACTCCGGAGCACCATATTGGAACAGTACCTGGTGCTCCCAGCAGGCACCAGTGCGCCCATACCGGGGCATACCGGTCATATCACGGCACTGCTGTGGCAGAAGAAATTCTCATTTACTTTTTATTTTTGAAAATAAAGCTAAGTGAGCATGAAAGTTAAGTACATCCCGAAATGGCACCAAGAAGAACTGTTTGGTTTCTGAATGTTTTCCCAGAAATAAAGGAGAACGCATTCATTGTACACTTCTCTCACAACAGATGCACAACCTTGAGAGAAGATGTAATTAGCTGTTTTCGATAAGTGGTTAACAAGCACTCGTTTATTGTCTTTAACATCTGGAAAGAAATTATGTCATTTTAAATTGGCTGAATGTAAGTTTATAATTGCCAATAGTTATTATAATTAAACCTATAACTATATTTTGATATGGGTTAAGCAATAGAAAGAGAAAACAATTTGATTTATTCTGAAGCCATTTTACCTTTGAAACTATTTTACACATTCCAGGACTGTGCAAAATAGCTAACATTTAATTTTAATTAAGTTTGTCACATTCTACATTCTCACAATCTTCCATTTTTGCTGCTGAGAACTGCATGAACTTTGCTTCCAACCATTGTTTGTCCTTTTGCCTATGACATTGCAACCCCACTTCTAAATCAGTGGTTTCAATTTAACTCTCCTGTTCATTGACTCATGAACCTTCTGGATGAAAGATGTTCTGGAGCAATCTTCAACATGAACCTCCCTCTAACAGGGGTATCAAACTGGCGGCCTGAGGCCTGGATGCGTGCTGGCCACGCCCACCCCAGCTCCGCGAATGGGGAAAACATCACGAAACATCATATGACAGCAACGTGGCACAGCAAGTTTGACACCCATGCTCTATCATCTCGTAATATCTGATGTATGACCCCATATTTCTTAGACATCTGAATTGTGATGAAAATCCTCAAGACCCAGTGGTCCTTCGGTGCTGGTGTTCATTTTGCCATGATTGTCTTGTTCAGCCCAACTTTAGCCATAGTGACAGCAAAGATTCAAAGGCATTTTCTTTTTCTTGTGGGTTTTTTCCCCCTGATTGCAGCTTGGGCAGAGCAACCTATTCTTCATCTGGAATGGTCTGACACTAGGATGCTTCAATAGTTCCCAGGATCTGGCAGCAAAAGACCAACAAAGAAGAATTTAAGGCCAAGAAGACGTCTGCATCTTCTGATCCTCTTGCTGATGTAATTTATTAAGCTGTTTCTCTCACACTGCATATAATGGGAAAGAAAGTATTTGTATCAATTTTTCCAAGTGGACGATGAGATGGGGCAGAAGAGATTTATTGGATCTGTTGGTTTCCCCCTCCTGCTTTCATTCTATCTTTTGGAAGGATTTAGTGACCACAGGCAGGAAGGAGAGGAGGAAGAATTTGATGTTGACTTTCCCCTCTAACACCATTTTTCCTCTGATCTTAGAAAGGAAAAGCCCACCAATTCTTTGACTCTTGAGGAAACTAATCTTCCTTCTCTTATTTGTTTATTTGAAGCTGATTTGTTTTAAAAAATATAAAAAAAATCTGTTTTCCTTTTCTAATGACTTTGGATTTTCTTTGCAAAAACTTGGCTATAGGTTAAGAAAAAATATAGGAAAAATTGCACTTCTGTTCATTCTCCCAAACAATGGCAGCCAAAATCTTCTGTCTGGTATGTGTTTAGCACTGGATTGTTATTATTCTGATGCATTTTATTTGTTCTATGCTGTTTAAAACATATTAATTGCTCTCTGTCTCTGTCTGTCTCTGTCTGTCTCTGTCTGTCTCTGTGTCTGTCTGTCTGTCTGTCTATCTATCTATCTATCTATCTATCTATCTATCTATATATATATATATATATATATATATATATATATATCTCTATCTCTATATCTATCTCTATATCTATATCTATATCTATATCTATATCTATATCTATATCTATATCTATATCTATATCTATATCTATATCTATATATATATATGTTTTCTGAGGTTTTCGCGGGTGTTAGTATGTAGGTCTCTAGTTGTTCGGGTTTTCTCCCGCGTAGAATTGGAGATGTCTTGGCGACGTTTCGACGAAGTCACATTCCTAAACTCTGGCTCAGATATGTAGACGACAGTTTCATAATCTGGCCACATGGGAAAGAACAACTGGACATCTTCCTTACACACCTCAACAACCTACACCCCAAAATACAGTTCACCATGGAAACAGAAGCAAACAACCAACTCCCCTTCCTGGACGTCTTAGTCTACAGGAAATCTAACGGCTCCCTAGGACACACCATCTACCAGAAGAAAACACACACCAACCGCTATCTGCACGCACTCTCACACCACCACCCAGCCCAGATCAATTCCGTAGCCAAGACACTCATCTCCAGAACAAAACGCCTAGCTGATGAACAACACCTAAAAACCGAACTACACACTCTCACCAACGTACTGACATCCAATGGATTCCAAAGAAATAAGATCACCAACCTAATCCAAAAAGAAACCCCCACTAAAGTCCAGGACAGAGAACAAGAAAATGGAAAAGCCCTCCTCCCATACATAAAAGGCACCACAGACAAAATCAGCAAAATCCTCCGCAAACACAACATCAAGACAGCATTCTGCACAGACCGGAAAATATCCACCATCCTAAGAAACCCCAAAGACAAAATTGAATTAGAAAATCAAGGAGTATATGAAATCCCATGCACTACTTGCCCCGCCACATACATCGGACAGACCAACAGAAGAATAAGTGCACGCATTGAAGAACACAAAAATGCAATAAAAAAAGAAGAACCAACTTCTTCCCTGGTCCAACACCTCAAAGCCACAGGACATAAAATTGACTTCAATAAGACCAGAACCATCGCCAAGGCCGAACACTTCAACAACCGTATAATCAGGGAAGCAATCGAAATAGAAAAACACCCACATAGCATGAACAGGCGAGACGACACCTCCCGCCTGCCAGCCCTTTGGAAACCCGCCCTCATTAACAAACGAATCCCAAACATGAAGAATGAGACCAGGCCCACACTCACAATAGCCACACAGAATACTACCAAAAAACATCCACAAAGAAAACAACCAAAAACACAAACTGATGAGGAGGCACGACCCAGAACCAGAAGCCAGACTGCTAAAGCACAATCAGCCTCTTCAAAACCCCTCCCACCCTCACAGGAAACACAACCCCCCAAACAATCAGAACAGAACACCCCTCCACCAAATAAGGACACACTTCCACCTAATCAAGACACACCCAGCCCCCATTCAATCAGTTTTCATCCCCTACTGGCAGTTAAAACTTAATCCCCTACTGGCAGTTAAAATTTAATCCCCTACCAGCAGTTATAAGGAACAAACAGCCAGCCAAGATCCCACACTACTCCTGGAAACACCAAACCTGAAGTAGTCAGCAGCAGCCTGAAGATGACGAATGTGACTTCGTCGAAACGTCGCCAAGACATCTCCAATTCTACGCGGGAGAAAACCCGAACAACTAGAGACATATATATATATATATATATATATATATATATATATATATATATATATATATATATATATATAGATAGATAGATAGATAGATAGATAGATAGATAGATAGATAGATATAGATATATAGATCTATCTATAATCTATATCTATCTATCAATCTATAATCTATATCTATCTATCTATCCATCTATCTATCATCTATCTCAATGTACATTCTAATCTTGATATTTATAATTTTTTCCTAAGGAAAGGTTATGTATGAAACCCAGAATGGTGTAATGGTGAAAGTGCTGGCCTAGAAATTATGAGATTAGTCCTGCCTTAAGTATGAGAGTCATCTGAACAACCTTGAACCAGTTACTCTCTCTTGGCTTAGTCTATCTCACAGCATTGTTGTTGTTGTGGGAAAAATAGGAGGAGAAAAACAGCAGGAGGAAAAAATGTATTATGTCTGTTTACTGCCTTGAGTTAGTTATGAAAGTACAGATAGTCCTCAACTTACAGCAGTTCATTTAGTGACCGTTCAAAGTTACAATAGTGGCACTAAAAATAGTGGCTTGTGATCATTTTTCACACTTATGACCATTGCAGCATCCCCATGGTCATGTGATTTGCACCCAGGCTATTGGCAACCGACTCATATTTATAACGGCTTCAGTGTCTCAGGATCATGTGATCCCCTTTTTTCAACCACTTGACCATTAAAATCAATGAGGAAATTAGATTCACTTAACAACCAGGCTACTAGCAACTGCAGTGATTCACTTAACAACTGTGGCAAGAAAAGTGATAAAATGGGGTGAAACTCACATAACAAATTTCTCACATAGCAATGAAAATTTTGGGTTCACTTGTGGTCATAGGTTGAGGACTACCTGTAATAAAGATGGGGGGGGGGAATCTAACAAATAAATATTTTTTTAATATATGACTAGCTATGAGAGAGAGAAAAAACAGAGCAAAAGAGGAACTATGTTTATTTCTCTGTCTCGAAACCTGCAAATCTCTTTTTTCCCCCTTAGGGCAATGAGATTTCCTGATCGTTGCCAATAGAGAAAACACACATATGCCAAGATTAAATGGTCTTTTCCAGGGACTGGGTGTCTGCTGCAGCCAGTAGTTCAACAGTTTAGGGCAACAAAATGTCGATGCAATTTCACGCCTGATTTGCATATGCAGCACCCATGACTTTGTGTTCAATTGGTCGATTTGTGCAGGCAATTGCACACTGGAATGTTTTGAAAATCTGGCCCTTATTGCTTCACAAAATAAAATCACAATAATCATAATGTGTCTATATGGATGGGCAAGCATTTAGCTGAATGGCTGGGTAGCAAATGATTTCTCCAGCTGTTCCCAATCTTCCATATCACAAGATTTGCTTTCCCATCTTTCCGCTTTCCAATCTCCTGCCTTTGCCCCCTTCTTAAAAGTGAGCATTCTCATATTATTTCATCAGAGATTAGAAGCTCCTATCTTGCATTTCTTCAGCTGCACATAGTTTTGCAACAATTATTACAGTGGTGGTTCTTAACACATTTAGCTGAGCATCAGATCTAGTAAATTCAATGGGTCTTTTTAGTAGGCATGCATAGACTGTAAGGACAATGTTTGGACAAATGTTAGTATTATGCAGGAACTATAGCTCATGTTATTATTTTCAAATGTTCCTAAAATAATGTAACCTCTAAATAATTTAACAGAGCTGAAGAAGCTTCTTGGATGAGAAGCAAAATATCTTTCAATAAAAATCAGGAAGTTCAGTTGCTTCTTGAAAAAAGCACCTTTGGAACAATTGAACCTCTTGTTTTCCATTTCCATTTTTATAAATGTAATATTAGAAGTCTCATCAGGAAAGTTGTTTTCATTTAACCAAAACAATTGAAGGAGTGGTGGGCTGCAGGTGTTACGCCCCGGTACGCCCCGGGCATACTGGTGCCTGCTGGGAACACCGGGTACCCTTCCAGTATGGTGCTCTGGAGGGCCCATCCACCTGCCCGAGCTCCTTACCTGTATTTGAGTTCTTCAGCACTTCTGCGCACATGCACAGAGCATACGCCACCTGCGTGATGCTCTGCCGAGCAGCTGGAGCATCACAGAGGCATCGCAGAGGTAAAAATGCATGTGTGTGCTGTGCGCGTGTGAGCACGTGCATGTGGGAAACGCCGGGCCCCGTTGTACCATACCGGTTGCAACGGGATCCGGAACCCACCACTGAATTGAAGGCATTGGAAACGTATCACTTAAATTGCCTTGTACATTTTATGTTGAAGTGAGGATCTAGTGACCATGCACCAAATGCAGCCTATGGAGTCTCTCTGTTGGCCTACAGACCAACTGACTTAGTTTGCTCATATGTGCTTGATTTTAGCCAGAAGGCCAAAAGGGGATCTGATCCTCAGCAGGACTCATGAGTAAATTTAACAAAATTAAATAATATGTCAATGTGCAATGGATAAAATTGAATTGATGAAGCATATTGCTTTACACCATGAATACTTCTCCTCTCAGGGAGATTCCTGTTTTTCTACTTTGTTCTATTTATGTGGTTTTATTAAGATAACTTTATTATTCAAAAATGATGGAGGATGCTCGCTCACACACGCACTGGCGACATATTGCTTGCGTATGCGCAGTTCGCTTTAAATAGTTGTGCAAAGACCATTAAAAGGTAATAAATGAGTTCAGGGGCGTGGGCAGCCTGGGTCGTTGCTGGTTTTGTGACCCAGACCAGATTGTCACTACTGGTTCAGCCGAACCAGATCAAATCAGGAGCAACCCACCTCCGGAGTGATCTGATGAAAAGTTCCTAAGTTTGCTAATAATGCAAAATTATTTGAAGTGTTTAAACGAA
Organism: Thamnophis elegans; assembly: GCF_009769535.1. Taxonomy (NCBI): domain Eukaryota; kingdom Metazoa; phylum Chordata; class Lepidosauria; order Squamata; family Natricidae; genus Thamnophis; species Thamnophis elegans. Next base: position 60,626,055 of record NC_045542.1, read on the forward strand.
AAATGAAAAATGAAAATTTTCAAAGAGAGCGTGTATTAAAATGTTGGATTAAGGAAAAAAAGAGCAAACATGCATGATAGAACAAAAAGACCTATTTTCATATACGATGGCATTTGAACTAGCAAGGACTAATCAGGAAAAGATTCTGGGATTGTAGCAGAAGACAAAATGCAAAAATTAAATCGATGAACAGCAGCTATAAACAAAACAAAATCCATGGGATGGTGAGAAATAATCTGGAAAAGATAGCAAATAAATGATTAGAATGATAGTGCCTTTATACACATTAAGGTACACATTTATTCTTCACAACTACTTTAAATCACCACTCTTCATAAAATGTTGGAAAGGACAATCAAAATAATTTTAAGATGGTAATGCCATCCCCTAGGAAGAAAAGTTGCAATAATTTGAAGGAAGGGGGTGAAAGGCAAATTGGGGCAGAAATCAAATCTATTGCATATGTAGTTAACATTATTTCTGAATTATTGAGAAAATAGATGCATTTCCTTACTCCTCTAATATTGAAATCTGAGTTAATTTACAAAACGTGTGTAATAGACTGATCAGTATGGTACCATAATCAAATGGTACTGTTTGCCAATCTGTATTTTTGTATGATAGCTGCATTGACCTCCCTACCACAAAGAAGTTAGAGTAACAGAGACCTATAGGATACAAATAAGGGAACTTTGGAATCAGAACTCATCAGATTCAGGGACAAGAGGAATGTATTCTGCAACATGATAGAGGGAAACGTAAGAAACCTCTTGGAACCTGTGCTTCTTTCTGCCCAACATTTGAAATATGCTGACATTTCAACACAGTTTTGGAAAAGTTACAGACCAATCTTCCCCCAGCCTTTTTCAGTTGCGTAGTTCTGAAAGTCCCATCATCCATTTGCAAATCTCCAACAGCTGAGAATGATGGCAGTGGCAGGCCAAGCCATCTAGAAGGGACCAGGTTTTGGTGGGCAGCTTAATTGCAGCGTTTGCCCAGCACTTCAAGGAGCTTTCAGTCCTTAATTAGCATAACCCCTCAAAGAGCAGAAGAACTAATAATGCAAGGCTGTTAGCTCTGGATCTTGTAGCAGCTGCTGGCTGTTTGCGGAGACCCCGAGAGGCACTGATGCTTCTTCAGCAGGAGGAGGAGGGAGCCGGACTCTCCCATTCATTGAGTAATGAAGCAGCACAGCACTTAAATGTTTGTTTTTAAAAAGCACTTTCTTTTGTTCCAACTTAATAAGCTACATTTCTCGCCGCCACCCGTCCACCCCCAGCCTTCTCTTTTGGCAGCTCGATTTTTGTCAGACATCATTATCCTTCTGGTGAAGCCGATTAGCGGATTGCTATCGGGCTGCAATTTAAGCATAATTAATTCTACTGAGAGTCCCAGTGCCATAGCGCTAAAGAGCTCACAGCTCCCTGCTTTAGGATACTGAAAAAGCTGGTTGGAAGCGCATCCTGTAGCTAAAGCCTGTATGTGGCAGATGCCCTGTCCACCCATCCTTCTCTGTTACTTGGTCCACAGATACAGAGCAGGAAAAAAAGGAGAGGAGAACATGCTTCTATCTTTCTTTTTTCCTTAAGAAGCATTGCACGGAATTTTCCCAAAAATTATTTTTGCCTTTTCCTTCCTTCTTTCCTCCCTCCTTCCTTCTTTCCCCACTTCCTTCCTTCCTTCCTTCTTTCCTCTGTCCCTCCCTCTCTCCCTTATTCCTTCCTCCCCCCTTCCCTCCCTTCCTCCCTCCCTCCCTTCTTTCCTTCCTTCTTTCCTCCCTCCCTCCTTCCTTCCCTCCTTCCCTTCCTTCTTTCCTCCCTCCCTCCTTCCTTCCCTCCTTCCCTTCTTCTTTCCTCCATCCCTCCCTCCTTCCTCCCTCCCTCCATCCTTCCCACCTTCCTTCCTTTATCCCTCCCTCCCTCCCTCCCTTCCCCCCTTCCTTCTTCTGAACGCAGACAGAATCAGTTTACTGAAAAATAAGATTAGCTTGTTCAGATGATCATCAAAAAAGGATAAAAATCCTTGCTGGAGTGGGGAGACAATAGCAATAACAATAGCACTTAGATTTATATGTTTTACAGCACTGCCCAAGTGGTTGATAGAGTCAGTATATTGCCCCCAACAATCTGGGCCCTCATTTTACCAATTTTGGAAAAATGGATGGCTGAGTCAACCTTCAGTCCCCTCAGGATTGAACTCCAGGTTGTGGGCAGAGTTAGCCTACAATATTGCATTCTAACCACTGTGCCACGAGGGCTCCAATAAATGAGCAGTACTCTTAAAGCAGCCCATGGGTTGCTTATCACACCTATTGATTATGGAATGCTGCATTACACTGTGAGGAGGGTAAGCTTAGGATCACAATTAGGGCCAGAATTTCCATCACTAAGCAAGACGGTTGTTAAGTAAGTTGCACCTGATTTTACAGCCTTTTTTTGCAACATTGCTGAGCGAATCACTGCATGTGTTCAGTAACGCACACAGTCATTAAGTGAATCCGGCTTCCCCCATTGATTTTTCTTATCAGAAGGTCACAAAGGATGATCATGTGACCCAGGACACTGCAACCATCATTAATACATATTGGTTTCTGAACACCTGAATTTTGATCACATGATTGTAGGATGCTTTGACAGTTATAAGGGCAAGGACTGGTCATAAACCACTTTTTCCAGCACCATTGTAACATTGAACAGTCACTTCATGAATGGTTGTAAGTTAGCTTTTGTTGAACGAAGACCCTTTGACATTAGACACTCTGATCAAATTCATTTTCTAACTTCCCTGCCACCACTTCAGCAATCAAGTAAGTGTTAGCAGAGGTGGAAATTTGATACAAAGATGCACCCATTTGGGAGTGTCTTCAAAATCTGAACTAATCTTAGAACAGAGCTCAGAGTTTCTCCAATGTCCCACTTTGCCTTGTTTTCTCGGTGCCAATAACACTTTGTACAAAGTAGGACCTGGAAGGATTTTATATATCTGTGTCTGAAAAGACAAGGAAGAACTGAAGGTTGCAGCTGGGCAATCCTCTTTTCAGGGGAAACGAGATGCTGTTGCTGAAATAGTTAACAACAAACTCAAGCACCATATAAACTGAAACATACAGTAGATGTAAATAGAAGATTAAAACCTCCCACTGTTGTTTCATCCCAGCCAAAACGTCTGAGAGAGAGTTTACCAGCTCTTGCAAACAACAACCCTTTGATCAACCACACAAGAGTCAAGTAACACTTCTAAAGACCGGACATGTCAGATCTGAGATGGGGCAGACTGGGGCTCTGGAGCTCTGACCTACAAAGATTTAAATTGTCCCAATAGAAGAGAATATTCAATATCCTTTGCAAAGAGCCACCTTGACAAGACCACTGACTGAGAGAATACAGGTAGAAGGACAGGCACTTTCACTTCTTGCCTATTTGGATCTCTTATTTTTTAAGGTAAAGGTTCCCCTTGCACATATGTGCTAGTTGTCCCTAATTCTAGGGGGCAGTGCTCATCTCCATTTCAAAGCCAAAGAGCCAGCACTGTCCGAAGACAGTTACCTTCCAAAGGTGGTTCCTATTTTTCTACTTGCATTTTTACATGCTTTCAAACTGCTAGGTTGGCAGAAGCTGGGACATGTAATGGGAGCTCAATCCATTACGTGGCGCTAGAGATTCGAACTGCTGAACTGCTGACTCTTCTGATCGACAATCTCAGCATCTTAGCCACTGAGCTACTGCTTCCCATTATGTTTTTTTACTGATTGTAAAAATAAAAGAGAAGGGGAACAAATCCTAAACCAACATCACATCTCTGTGGTGAATTGAAAATTAAAATAAAGTACTAGAACTATGGTGACATAACTATAGAGAACATCACTACACTCAAAGCTGTTTCTTTCGCCCCGTCCAATGAGTCATGAAGACTAAATGTTTCATTTTCACCCCATCTGATCATTTTGTGTCCAGCTGTTCTGACAAAATTTCGGCTGAATATGTGCAAGCTATTCTTTGATTGACAAAAGTCCTGAGTTTTATCCAACTATTTAAAAAAATTAATAATACATACATTTTTAGAGAAGGGAACATGTTTGCCATTAATTTTATATCATGCATATCTCAAACAATGCCGTTAAGGGAAATCATACAGGAGATACACGCTAAATACATATTTAGAGACACACTAAATCATACAGGAGATACACTAGATAATACCGGTATGATCAAGATGAGATGTGAATAGCTTTATGATTAATGGTCCACAACTTAGCCAATGTTAAGCATTGTTAGCATTCTGTTTACATCTCTGGAGAAAGTTTAAACATGGCTTAATAATTCATTGAAATTGAGTTATTTAAGATTACAACAGTTTAATTTAAGATAGTAAGGACCTTCTGAAGTCAGTGGGATCCATTAAGGTTAGGTTGGACTTTAGGTTGATCATGCCCATAGAGGCTTGAAGGTCACTGACTAGGAGAATAAACAGTGTCTACAAAAATCTTGATCCAGCCTTGTTGATTCTAGTGAATTAAAGAAAAGATGTTTATGGGGAGGGGATAACTAGTAAAGATTGGGATAGTACTAGTATTTCATATAAGATTTTTGGAGCCTTAGCATTTATTGAAGTAGCATCTAGAGCATCCATAGATTTGAAATTAGAATGGGATTTTGTGCAGTGTGGGATGTTTTAACACTATAAAGTATTATATAAGGGACGAGAGATGAAGGCAGTCACCTACCACTCAGAAAGTTGAGAAATCAATCCTAGTAGATAGTGACTGATGTTTATCAGGGCACAAAGAGAAAATATTTGCTGCAAACTCTACGTAGGCATCAGGAAGGGCATCCAACCAGTAAATGCTCAGCTCCATTCAGTTGTCCTGACTCCACCCCAATAAAAGAGATTACAGGGTTTTATATATATATATGAATGATATAATGCTGAATCATTACTTTTTGCATTCAGGGACATACAAAAATTCCAGATGTCTGCTGCAACTATACAATTAAAGCCTCACTCCTTGTGTTGCATACTTTGGTCACCTGATCATGTGTGCCATCTTACAATACAATACAATACAATACAATAGCAGAGTTGGAAGTGTCCTTGGAGGTCTTCTAGTCCAACCCCCTGCCTAGGCAGGAACCCTATACCGTTTCAGACAAATGGCTATCCAACATCTTTTTAAAAACTTCAAGTGTTCACAATTTCTGGGGGCAAGCTGTTCCACTGATTAATTGTTCTAACTGTCAAGAAATTTCTCCGTAGTTCCTTTTTTTTAAAAAAAGTTTGATTGTTTTAATTAAACAAAAACACAAAAAAGAATCATCTTTCATTACATCTTGTAGAAAGCATGTCGATTGGTAACAAATACATTTCGTGCGTTTCTTCCACAATTGTTACATATACTTCATTCAAATTGAATTGTATGTTTCTCCTCAGTTCTAAGTTGCTTCTCTCCTTGATTAGTTTCCACCCATTGCTTCTTGTTCTACCCTCAGGTGCCTTGGAAAATCTTGAATATTAAGACACCTTGGGGATTCATCTGTTGGCACTGTTACTTTATTGTTACAATCAGATTTTTAGAGTTTAGAATCTGAGTTCAACAAACATCTTCCCAATCATATCTATTCTAGGCCAGTGATGGCAAACTTTTTATAAAGGTGTGCCAAAATTGTGTGTGTTCATGCATGCATGTCAGAGGTGGGTTTCAACCGGTACAGACCGGTACGGCCATACAGGATGGTGAAATTTAGCATGCCTTCCCATACCCATTGGTCAGGAGGCCCTGTACCGGAACACTCCCTCCCCTCATTCGCTCTTTCGCTCACCCCGCCCATCCACACCATGCTGCTGAAAAGTTCTCAGAAGAAAAACCAGAAGAAGAAAGAACTGGTGAGTGGCTGGGGTTGGGTGGGTAGATGTTGTGGAAAAGGGAAGAGTGTGTGCATGTGCACAGGCTGTGGGTTTTAAAAAATGTCTGAGTGAAGCCAGGAAGAAGGAAGAGGCAGAGGGGCTGCTGGAAGAGTGTGTGGGTGTGCACAGGCTGTGGGTTTTAAAAAACGTCTGAGTGAAGCCAGGAAGAGGGAAGAGGCAGAGGGGCTGGAAGATGCTATAGGGACACACACTTCCAGCCCCTCTGCCTCTTCCCTCTTCCTGGATTCATTCAGATGTTTTTAAAATTCACAGCCTTTGCACATGCACACACTCTTCCACTCTTTTAAAAATGTCCAGGAATCCAGGAAGAGGGAAGAGGCAGAGGTATTGGAAGTGTGTATGTGTGTGCACAGGTTGTGAGTCTTAAAAACGTCTGAGTGAATCCAGGAAGAGGGAAGAGGCAGAGGGGCTGGAATTGTGTGTGTAAGGTGGTCAGTAATGTTGAAGACAGGCAAGGAACAGCCATATTTTCTCTGTAAGTAGCTGTTTTATTGTTTTGTGTACTTATTTTATTCTTATTTAAGTAGTAAGTGCACAAAATAATACATTTCCTTTTTTTATATCTTCTTTTTGTAGGTCATTCTTTGGGGCAAAGAATTCAGTGACATTGACTTGGCCATTCCCACCCAGTCACATCACTGTCAAGCCACTCCCACTCAGTCACATGACTGCCAAGCTACTCCCACCCGGTCACATAACTGCCAAGCCACTCCCACAAAACAGGCCACACCTAGAGAATAGGTTCTAAAAAAAATTGAAACCCACCACTGGTGTGTGTCCACATCTACAATTCAATGCACCTCACCCACCTGCGCACGTGTGCACGCCCCCCATTGGGGGGAGTTTTCACCCTTCCCAGGCATTGGAGGCTTTCCTGAAGCCTGGGGAGGGCGAAAACAGCCTCCCCTGGCCCTCCGGAAGGCTGAAAATCAGCTGGCCGGCACATTCATGTGTGCTGGATCTGACAGCTCATGTGCCAGCAAATATGGTTCCACGTGTCACCTGTGGCAATGCGTGGCATAGTTTTGCCATCATGGTTCTAGACTATTGAAATGAACTTTGGTGATTAATTACATTGTCCTGTTAACTTTTGAGGGTGTCATTGAATTACATCCATAGAGCAAAAGTGGAAAACATGAAAGAAAGAAAGAAGAAAGAAAGAAAGAAAGAAAGAAAGAAAGAAAGAAAGAGGAGGGGAGGGAAGGGGAGAGAAGGGAAGGAAGCAAAATCTAGTATTAAAATATTTGTACCAGAGATTGGTAGGCAATGTGTGTGTGTGTGTGTGTGTGTGTGTTTGTGTGTGTGTGTGTATTCGTACATATACACAAACATCCATACACAGTAGCTTCAAATAAATAACCCACCAAAGAATTTCTAAAATTTATCTTATATGCCTCATGAAATCTGCAGGGACTTGCCTTAGTCATGTTAATCAGAAAACCTAGCATTTCATTGTTCTCAATGAATCTATTCTGAATAAGACCACATCCAACTCTGAATGTGCATGTATTTAAAAAGTGGTCACATCTGGCATAGGAATGAGGAACCATCCTCAACTAGTTTCAGCTCTCCCCCCTCAACTAGTGAGCTGTGGCCATTGATTCTCATGCAAATAGATGGGTGATGTGAACAGATGTGAAACATTTTGTCCCGTTCTAGTTGGCTTGTAAAGAAATAATGTAAGTAGGGGACATGTTGGTGGGCAGAAGGGGGAAGAAATACGAGAAAGAACAATGGCTTTCTCCCTTGGTGGCCCAGAACAATGAAGTCTATGTCAGCCTGTGCCAAAATCTTAGCCCTGTAAAGTGGGACTGGTAATAGCAGGATCTAGGTACAGCACGCACAGAGATATTATAAATACAGGGAAGTGTGAGAGCCGTGTCATGTCCAGCGGGGAATAATCAATCATCCCTTTCCTGTCCTGAGTTTATAAAGCAATTCTTAACAGCACTTAAATGGTTTACTCAAGCAGCAGAGAAAAAGCTTACAGCATGCTTCAAGTATGTTGCCTTTGCTATGTTGGAGAGGCAGTGGGGCTCTAGCAAACATTCTCTTTCCCCCTCTCCACCCTGCCTGGTGCACCCAAAAACCCCTGAAAAGCTCATGCACCCAATTAATATTATTATTGGATCTTGGAACTTCTTCTGAGAGGAAATGTTGCATGTATTTTTTTTTTTTTGCCTCACAACAGTTTGGGAAAACAAATCCCACAGCTGATTTAGAGTGCTTCGGAACCACTCTAGATTTTAAAATGGGTTAACAAGAGGCAAACCCCCCCAAACATTTTGCTCATGAGAATAAAGGGGTCCTCCATTCCCGCCTACCCACACACTTTTCAGGTTTTAAAAAGGCTTCTTTCTTTATCCATTCCTGATTATGTGAAAGAATGGATGGATGGATGGATCAGTGGTGTATTAACCATTAAGCAGACTAAGCACATACTTAGGGCACCAGGCCCAAAGGGAGTACCACAAAGTTGAGGGGGGGGGGAACCCAATGAAGCTTGGCTTCATTTGTACAGTATGTACAATGGAGGGGGGGGGCACCAAGATTTGTCAGTGCTTAGGGCACCAGTGAGCCTTAATCCACCACTAGGATGGGTGGATTGTGAATAGGAATCTCACTTCTAGCTTAGTGAACTTTCAAAGTAATTTAGAATCAAAAAGAAAAAAAAACCCAATAACCTGGTTAAATGAAAGCCATCCTCTTCAACCCCTCAAAATCATATGAATGATAGTTAGCAAGGTTTTCCAAGGGACATCCCTTTATGATTTTGGCATCTCAAACATACTTATTGCACTGTCCCATCTGAGGACAGTGAAGATATTTTAGCATTTCTAACAAGCAAGTAGGAAGAGATTTCTTACAACCTTCTGTCGGTTCCTTCTGCCATTGTAGCTATCAATGAATCTTCCCTACAAGTACACACACAGGAACGTTAAACACAAGATGTCCAAATGGGTTGATTTTAAGATACGTTCCGGATACAGGTTATATCATAGAGGAATACATTTGAAAGAAAGTTTACCCTGCATCCAGACCCTTTCAAAAGCAGAAGCCGCTTAATAGAAGTCTGCATCACATATTTCATCCACATGTCCTGATGTTTTTTGTTTTCAATCTGGCCATCAAAAGCAGCCTGGGAGATCATCGATGTGGAAAAATTAGAATATTCATGTTTATAAAATAAGTACTCTCAGCAAATAAGGAGAGGCAGGCAAGCAAAAACAGGTTTGAGTTATACTGTCTGCCCATGTTTCTTGAGTGAGGTGGGGGGGGAGTTAAAAGCTGAAGGTCCCCACTAGGAAACTAACGATAGCATTAAGAACTGTGCTGTGCCCCACTGTCAGTAATGTTATTGTATTTCTTGGCAAGTCAATTAGCTCCAATGAGTAGCTCCATCAGGCAACTGCCATGTCTTTCTTTCCCTGCATGGCTCATGGCTCACCATCCAAAATTTATGAACTCCCTTGGATGACATCTGTTTGCTGTTTTGCTCATGATATTTGTAACAGCGATATGCTCTGCAGAACATACACTGCCCCCTTCAATGCTATAATCGACTCCGGCCGTGATGCTTCCGGGGAAGGGGGGGAAGACAAATAATCTGGCCCCATGGCTGAAATATACCTGGTGGAAACAGCTGTCATATCAACCTGCTCTTATTTCCTACAAAATAGAACTGGACTCAGGGAGAGGTTATTGTCAATTGGAAAGAAACTAGCTACAGTTTCCAGTTTCCTTTCTTCGCTTTCTCCAGTGGGTCAGCAAGAAAGAAATGAAATTAACACTGAAATTGGTGATGTATTAGTTTAGCCAGTTCTTGCTTTGGGTGTCCCTCTGGACTCATAAGTGAATCCACCAAAGCCCCTCAAATTTTCTACAAGCAAATGACCCCACACTGACTCTCTGATTCCTTGTGAAATCAGACAGCAAAACTAAGAAGAAAAAATGCTAAGTCTTCCTATAGCTTTCGCTTGCCTTAAAGTGCTTAAATCTCTCTACCTCTCAGATCTGTTCTTCTTACTTGTATCATGTCACAGTTCATCATTGCTCCATCCTCTTGTGTTCCCTGGTCATTAAGAAAGAAGCATTTTAAAGAAACTACAGACAGGTTTCCTCCAATTTATTATGAAAATTTTTCAAAAATGTTTTACTATGAATACTGTATTTACAAATGTACAAATTTTCTTTCTTTTCTTTTTTGGTTTTTCCCCCCCAAATTTTCCAACTTTAAGGTTTTTCTGTTCTTTGCTCAATTTCTGTCACTTAAAAAAAGGTTCATACATAATTTTGTGCACCTGCATTTTCATTTGCACATTTCCTTATGCATATTTTGAGAAGCAGTTTCCCTGATACAACACATTTCATATATTATTTTCATCAAAATAAGCATTGCTTTGCACATTTTCTTGAATACATACATTTCCATTTCCTTTTTTAAAAAAAAGTGTTGCAAAATTTGTCTTTTCGAAGACACATTAAAACTCCACATTAACATGTCAATCAAATCTATGCCTCTCCATTCCTGTTTTGCACAGAATTTAGAATTTGGGTAACTAGATAAAGATATCATCAGAGCCAGTTATCTATTGATAATTTTGTTTTTGTGGAATGAACACCAGGGCTCCTCTTAATCCTTGAAAGGGAAAATACAAATCTCTAACAGCATTCATGTGATATTCATATTCTGTGACAGACCATTATTTGAAGATTTCTTCTACTTTCCCTAGTGATAGTTTGAGACACTTTATTTTGTTTAATATCTTACTTACGGCAACTTTTACCACATTAAAAATGCATAGTCTGTATATATAATCTTCCATATATGCCACAAGCTATATATTGTGTTACCCAGTTCGGCAATTCCTCTGACAATGGCATGCAATGGAATGGCCCATTTTATTCTGGATGCATTCATCTCACCCTCCAGCCTAAACCCAAAGCATCATTTTTCTTTTCATGGGGCAGACACTATGGCAAAGAAGCTCTACCTCATCAGATATGAGCCGATGTGGCGCAGTGGTTAGGGTGCAGGCCACTTCAGCTGACTGTTATCTGCAGTTCAGCGGTTCTAATCTCACCGGCTCAAGGTTGACTCAGCCTTCCATCCTTCCGAGGTGGGTAAAATGAGGACCCAGACTGTGGGGGCGATATGCTGACTCTGTAAACCGCTTAGAGAGGGCTGAAAGCCCTATAAAGCGGTATATAAGTCTAACTGCTAGATAATATTACTTCATACTGGGATGTGAAGTTTACCTGCTTTACTTGTATCTCATGAGCTGAGCAGATAGGCAATCCTGAAATTAATTTGGCCCATGCTGTGAAAGGCGATAACCAGCACCTTGAATTGTACTTGGAAATCTATAAAGAGCCTGTGAAGCTTGCAAAATAGAGATGTTACATGGACTCACTTTGTAAATATTTGCACCACTGCATTCTGGACCAATTGCAAAGTGTATTGCAATATTCCAATTGACCAAGGCACGAATAACCATAAACAGGACTTCTTTATCAAGAAACACATATTGTTGGCACATATAATAGATCTGTGCAAAGGTCCTTTTGGCCTAGACACCAGCTTCTCTTCCAACAGGACTGAGAGTCCAAAGAATCCCTACCTTATACACCAGTTCTTTGAAAGGGAGTACAATACCATGTAGAACTAAAGGAAACACATTCCTAGAACCAGGAAACCTCAAACCAGCCACTTGGTTCTTGATTGGTTTGAGCCAAAGCCTGTTCTTCTGCATTCAGCTCTCCCTTGTCCTCAGACTCTGGAAAGAATGTTGATTGCATCACTTGGGTGGTTTAGGATGGAGTTGTATAACAGGGTATCATTGGCTTATTGATGATACTTGAGCAATAATAATATGACTTGGAAATGGATGTTATTACTACATGGTCAGATCATCCTCTGTTAGCTCTAGAGTTCTCTGCAGGCAATCATCATGACAGAAAAAGTATAATTGTTCTCCTTCCAAGTCTAGTTCCATCCAATGTTTTTAGGGAGGAAAAGATCTAGCCTGAAACCGCTTCTTCGTTGGTCCCTTAGACTTATCTACTCTCTCCCTGTTTCCATTTAACACACACATGAAACTGCTGAGAGAGAGCATATTGCTCTAAGAGAAAAAACAGATTAACAGAATTGGAAGGGACCTTGTAGATCAGGCCTGTCAAACTGGTGGCCCATAGGCAGATATGTCCACCCCAGCTCTGCAAAGGCAAAAAACATCCTGATACAACACAATAAGGTGTGCGATGCAATTGGATTTGACACCCCTGTTGTAGGTCATTTAGTCCAACCCCACACCCAAGCAGGAGACCCTGTACCATTTCTGACAGATAGCAATCCAGTCTCTTCTTCAAAGCTTCCAATGATGAAGCACCCACAATTTCTGAAGCCAAGCTGTTCCATTGGTTGATTGTTCTCACTGTCAGAAAATTTCTCATTTCTAGGTTGAATCTCTCCTCAATCAGTTTCCGTCCATTATTCCTTGTCTGGCCTTTGGGTGCTTTGGAAAATAGCTTAACCCCCTCCTCTCCATGGCACCCCCTCAAATATTGGAACACTGCCATCTCCCCTGCCAGCCTTCACTAGACTAGCCATGCTGAGTTCTTGTTCATCGTAACAAGTCATATCTGTAACAACTTGGGTCAGGCTCATGCTGGCCATTTATTTATTTATCAAATATATATGGCAACCCATCTCTGGATGGTGTACAATAAAATAAACAATTAAAATATAGAACCACTCAAAACACTGAAATAATTACACATAAATAGAAATTAGATTTCAAGATGGTTAAAATCAAAATGTTCTACATGATGTTCCCAGCACACAGGCTTCCTGCTGTGAGGGAAACCCCAAGTCTGATGAGGGGGGGAAAGTGTTTTGAGAGCCACCTCTCAAATATTATTTATTCCTACTTCATTAAATTTGTTATGGCTACCCATAACAGACTCCGGTAGAGTCTGCCTTAGAAGATGCAAATACATAGTTAAAGCAGTTTAAAACATGAAACAAAATGGGGCAGGCCAGACCAAAAACAACTATAACAATGAAAATACAACAGGAACATACCACTCTTAGGCCTAGAACGTAAATCTGAAGGACCTTCTGGAATATCAGGTAGGTGGCACCAAATATATCTCTGAGGAGATGCTGTTCCAGGCAGTGGGGGACAGCAACAGAGAAGGCATTAGTTACACATTTTATGGCAATTTTAATATAACATTATATTACATTATAAAAATGTAAACCCAAATCTTGATAGTCCTTGATATGTATTTTTTTTTGTTAAGAAAGTTGGTTTCACAAATTGATAGATAACTCCTTTTAGTATTTTTAAGATTTAAACTATTTTTGATTGTCTTTATTTGTTTCCATTTTCAACTGTTTTTAGCTTTACTAATTGTAAACTGGCTAGATAAAACTAAAACAAATGGCAGTATAGAAGTAGAAATGAATGCATATTCACTGCTTGGTAGACTAAATACATCTGCTGAACTTTTTCTTGGCATGCAAAAATAAAAATCACTTGTAAAAACCCTGTACATTATTTAGGCATTAAAGGTAGCTTTGTTGGATTAAAAAAAAATGGTTAACTTTTCATCAGAATCATGTTTTGTGCCATCATTTCCCACTGTGGGCCATAGGATACATTTGGGGGAGAGGACGCTAGTTTCCTTCTGTATTGCCAAAATTCAAAAAAGGCCAAAAAATTTTATAGAAGTTTATTTAGAAGTTTATATAGAAGTTCACCATTTTTTTCATTATGAGTTCTTTAATACACTTCCAAAAACTCTAAGGTTTGCTGGAAGAAAGCTGGAAAAGACTTGCCAAAATGCTACAGTTGACAGGATTAAACATACAGATATAATATTTAACATACATATGTCTGGCCACAAAGCAAACATTTTTGAACTATAGTTTAACTATAATCATTTTTGAACTATAATATAGCCATTATTTTTTGGGGTGGAAGGGAGATCATCTTTCCTGTTCTAAGCTTCTTCTCTTTTGCAGAAGATCTTCTCTCAATCCATTCTATAGCCTATAGCTTCTCTAGCCTTCCTTTCTCTTACTGGGCATCTCTCCTTGCTTGTCTGCAAAATGTTATCACAGCTGCATTGATACACTCACCAGAACCTGTGATATAATTGAAGGGTCCCAGTTGGAAGGGAAAAACACTTATGGATACATTATGCTTTGCTAACTGATCTCTCAGGGGGAATACACGCATACACATGAGCATCCACACGCACATATGCACGAAGCATGCGTGCGCGCACACACACACACACACCTACACTGCTGTGGATAAGAAATCAGTAGAAATTAATCCTACTCATGCACTGTTGGCATATTTATTGGTGCCACAAGGTGTAATGCAGTCATTTTCCACGTTGTCAAATGGTGTTTCACTTATTGCAAAGTGTGAATGAGCCATTTTATTAATTCATTCATAGAGAGAGCTGTCTTAGTAATGTATCTGAGAAACATTCTTAATTGTAGATGTTCTTTTCACGTGCCTATCTTATTTGTAGAGTTTATATAGAGCTTGTTTGCATGCTCTCATGCTGATGGACATGATCATTATTGTCTTTCCAGAAAAACCTAAGCTTATTATATAACAATAGATAGTCCTCAACTTATGATCTTAATTGAGCCCAGAATTATGGTTGTGAGTCATTAAGAGGTGGCCACATGACTGTGCCTGATTTTACAAACTTTTTTGCAGCAGTCATTAAGCAAATGCCATGCTTGTCAAGGCAACACAGTAGTCATTGAGTAAAGCCATTTTTCCCACTGGACATTTTCCATTGGATATTTTTTGCAGGAAATCAGAAGTAAATGCCAGAAATTGCCCCCCCCCCCAACAAAAGATGATACTGCAATAATGTGATTGTGGGATGCGATAAATGGTCATAAAAACAAGCTGGTTGCCAAGCACCCAAAATGTGATCATATGGCCATGGGGTGGCATGGGCAGTCATCAAAACCTCAATATCAAATTATAAATATCTCTGGAAAAATCCTTCATAACTTAGAATGGTCACTAAGCAACTAGTCATTAAGTGAGGACTATTTGTAAGGTCCATTGAGTTTGTTTTATAGAGGAGTCCAGTGCAATTTTGGCCTATTTACTAGGAATTGTTGAAGTCTTGGGAAGTGAACAAACTCCCAAGTACAGCCAACTGCTTGTTTAATCCTCTTTTAAAATTATTTTTGATATAGTAATGTATGCTTGAAGCAAGAAGGTGTCCTCTAGATCAGTACTCCCCAACCTTTCTGTTTCCACAGACCAGTAGCAGCGGCAGCAGTGTGGGAGGGGGACAAGGAGATGCTTTGCTCATGTGCACACCTCTTGCTCAAATGGAGTTTTGTGCACTCACACACTTGCATGCCATTTACACAGACTGCTTCCCAATGGGCCATAGACCAGTTAGGGGCCACAGAGATTGGGGACTCCTGCTCTAAACTTAATGTTGTTCACGTTCTGGAAAAAGTAGCCATAAATTTATCACAGATTCTTCATAAAGGATAAACATGTATTTCTTCTACTGAAGAAATGAATTTAATAGACTAGACAACTCATGCCCCACTCCTTCCTTCCTTCCTTCTTTCCTTCCTTCCTTCCTTCCTTCCCTTCTTCCTTCCTTGAATTACTGCCAGCTTCCCTATTTACTTTGCTTATAGAAAGTTTTCAGGGAGGAAGTGTGTGGGAAAGCCAACAGGAAGTTGCAAATCTGAGGCTAGCAGGCAAGTGGCTGCTGCCAGATGGGGGAGGGTGCCAGGGGGTATGAGAGAGTACGGATGAGGAATGGTAGAGAGTGCACAAGAGGGGTTATGTGGCATTTCAAAGATTGTGTGAGTGTGCATACAGAGATATGGTATGGATCAGAGAGGGTGTCCAGGTGGGCAGCATCATCTGAGAAGGATGCACAAGAGTGCACGAGCGTTGTATCACTCAGGTAGGGCACATGGGGGTTGGTGTTGGTCAAGAAGGGTGGGTTGGAGGGAGTCAGGGGTTGTGAGATTGACTGGGAAACTGTCATGAAATATTGAAAATGAAGATCACATGATCCCCGAAGCAGCCAGTAGCTTTGAAGCAGCCATAACTTTCGCAAAACCTCGTTCCCTTAGGATTGAAGGGGTCTTGGATTTTGGATACATTTTGTAAGTTAGCCCGTTTGAGGCTTTTGGCCCTATGATGCATTGTTTTACCCAGTTAAAGATCATGCCAACTAGAGTTTTAGTAGTATATAGATTATTTATTCAGGAGGAAGAGAGAGACTGAAATGAATGTTGCTGTGAAGGTCTTCAGTAAGCTAGAGAAAAGTACATTCCCCCCCCTCACTTTCACTCTCTCTATTTTCCTTTCTGGACCATCTGGATGCTGATGATACAATATTAATAACCACACTCAATTAAACGGGTGGTCTCTAGGGATGCAGAGTTTCAACTGGGCAATGTCAATAGAATTGATGTTATCCCAGTCCTCTTTCCCCTGAGAGCAGCTGGCTTCTTGAATGATGTCTGTGTGTATGCATGTGTGTATTGTAAGAGGGAGGGTGAATGTTAAGTTTTGTGTGCACATAAATATCTTTCCTTATTATTTCTCTGAAGACCAAATTATCTTGAGAAGGATACAAGCCAGAAAGAATGCCAAATATTTTTTATAAATCCTTCAGTGCAAGAGAAAACACCGTTAGTCATGTCCCAAATGATCATGTTTAAGGGTACTTTTACATTACATTTTTTTTCTCCAATACTTTCCCTACCTTCATTACATGAGAAGTCAAGGCCCGAAGGAGACAATGGAGCTTTTTTTACAGAAAAATTAGTTGCTATAACTTTGTCAATTATTCCTGAAAATGCAGGTAACAATTTTACCCAAGCAACTCCCTCCCCCCCCCCTCTCTCTCTTTCTCTCTCTCTTTCTCTCCTCATTGCTTCTTTCAAAATATTATCTTCTACCAATTTAAGGCAAGAAGGAGAAAAAGAATTAGAGGACTGGACTGAAATTGAGAAGATACGTATCAGGTATTAATTTGACATGAAACCTTATGCAGTAAGAGTATGTGGTTCAGTTCCAGGGCAATTCAAGTGGTCAGCTTCATTCTTGTTGCCAGTCCAATCCTATTCAATTATTTAGAAAATACTGAGTCAATTCAACACTTTGACTTGGAGCACTGAATCAGATTAATATAACTCAGAAAAGAAAGCTTTTGTACATGTGCTCAGAGGCTCTTCCAAACTGTTGAATCCCTTTGGCAGCATCCAATCTGATGCATCAGACTGATTTTCTGATTTGATTTGACAGGTTGATTTGATGCTGCCATTCAAATGAATTGGTTTTGAATCAGATATCCAAACTGGATCTTTCTGCAAATCCAAGTAGGTAACTTCAAGCCAAAATATTGATATTGCAAAGCTTCTCTCTAGCACCACCATTGTACACTTTGTATACACTACACATTTAGAACAGAACAATTTTACTCAGGGAAGCATCAATTTCATTTGGGAGAAACTTCAGGAATTATGACTCACCCAGTAAAGCCGTGCTTTTTGGATCTTCGGTTCTGAAAGGCGCATCATGTTGCTTTCACCAAATATACTTAATCCTCAAAAGAATGAATGGGGGTGGAGGAATCCTCCACATACATACAAAACTTTTTTATTGTTGGCCTAAGAAAGCTTTTCAAATCCCCAAAGGCAGCTATCTATTTTGGAAAGCTTAGAAACCTCTGTGAATTTCTTCCTGTGGGATGTACAGGAGTCACATTATCAGTCCCATTTTCAGCACATTCGATTGACCTGCACAAGGAAGGATTTATAATACAATACTATCATCCCTTCCTACCCCCTGCTTCTCTCTCTCTCTCTCTCTCTCTCTCTCTCTCTCTCTCTCTCTCTCTCTCTCTCTCTCTCTCTGACATGGGGCAGGCATGAAATCCTCTTACCTTCATTACCAGTTCAGAACCGGGAGTGTGCAGAAGCTTCTGCGCAGAGCATCTGTGATGACATCTGGGTGGGTGGGCACAGCCTCCCATCACTGCCACTACCAGTTCTCTCAAACCGGGGTGAACCGGCAGAATGCCACCTCTGACATGGGGTCGGTTGTTCTTCTAACTGTGAATTGTGGCCTGTCTAGTTAACAACTGAGTGGAGTCCCCTTTATAGAATGGAAGGAACCAAGACCGACTGGGAGGAAAAAGACAATGTTGTGTCCTTTGTTCCCATATTATCCTGCACCAGCAAGGTTGCACTGGAAGATTGGAGGGGTACGGTTTGTAAGATCCTGTTAACACCACAGGATCGACATTGGACCACCCTGATGCCAAAGAGACTGTGCAGTGTAACTTTGATGAAAGGCAGCAAAGGAATTATACAGCTACAAAAAAATCGGTTCAGATTTACATAAAGCTCTTTCTGCTTGTAAGAATGAATAATAGGGACACATCTCCTCCCAGTTAATTGATTACAGTAATTAACTACCAGCCAGTTATCGGAGAAATGTACCGGTTCACAATGAACTGTGAATCTTCAGGCTCAATATTAAATATGGATGGAGATCTGTAACTCTCCTAGAAAGCCACATATCTGCCCTTGTTTGAAAATTGGTCTCTGGAGAGAGCAGAAATGTAGATGGCTATGATGGGTAGTTGGTATAAATACTTCTATGAAACAGCCATCAATGGGGATAAATGGAAAGGCAGACAGATGGATTAGCAGACGGTTTGCTCATGATATGAGGATAAATGAGATTAAAGAGCAGCTCATCAAGGGGTCTCTTTATTCTAATGAGCAGGGATTGGTGGACACTGTCACTTTATTTTTTTCTCAGCCTTCCTAAGTGTCATTTGCAAATTCTATTTTTCACAAGCAATCAGGACTTTGAAAGGTCTTGGTGTTCTCAAGTCTACAAAACACCCAAAATCCACAAGAGTTGAAACAAAATTCAGAAAAGAGCCTCCTTCTTATTTCTTGATGAATTTTGCTCCTCTTGGTTTCTCTCATCTGGCCACCCACTCTGTTCCCCAAGAGTACAGTCTGTTTATCCAGCTGCTCCAAGCCTCCCTTGCAATTCTGACCTGTTTCCATCACCTACAGCCTCATTACACTTTACAACCTGCCACCTAGAATCCTTACAATCCCTCTTTTTTATTTTCAGCACCTGCCTTAGGTTAGGGGAAATGATATGCAGAGAAAGCAGAAGGGATGCATTAGAGGGTTGCTCAATTACACCAAGTTGACATTGGAACACAGACCATACCTGAAAACTAGGAATGAATCTGCATAAATCAAATCAAGGAGTTTCTCAAGCTGAGTCTAAGAACAACATAGAACAATTCAGTCAAACTTCAGTTCATTATTTGTTTACACACAGTAGACAGAATCTTGCCAGACTAAACTCTTACTACCCTTATCCTAAAGAATCTATCTTGGGAGATCCTAGGGAATAGCTAGAAGCCTAAATTCATTCATTCATTTCCCCCCCCTCCTTTCTCTCTTTCTCTCCTATCCATCTCTAGGCTGTGCTGCCTCTTGTCTAATCCCCCTTTCTGGAATGTGCTCCCTTCTTCCTGGGAAACTGCCACTTCATTATAGTTCATTGCACGAGCAACTCTTCTGTAGCAGCATCTCTCACAGAACCACATATTATAATCCTGTGACTCCCATCATCTTAGCCTATTGTTGCCTTTACACTTAAATAGGATCTTTTCCCATGTAAGATTGAGATTGTCTTGGCAACGTTTCAGCGAGGTCTCACTCGCCATCTTCAGGCTGTGTTTTGGACTTAAGGCATGGTTGGAGCTGCTGTCTTTCTATAAATCTTGGTGTGGGTGTGTGGAGTGCTGGCTTTGTTTCAGTAAGTGGAATGATTGGTTGTGTGGTTGTATCATGATTGGTAGATTGGTGCTGATTGGTGCTGGCTGTGTGTCCGTGGTTGTTTCGTGTTGTAACGGCCTGGGTGGTGGGTGGGGCTCGTTTGTTGACTAGGGCTGGTTTCCAGATGTCTGGTAGGTGGGAGGTATCATCACATTTATTCATGTTGTGGAGGTGTTTCTCTATTTCGATAGCTTCCATAATTTGGATTAGGTTGGTAATTGTTTTTCTTTGGAATCCGTTGGAGATTAATACATTTGTGAGAGTGTGTAATTTAGTTTTCAGGTAGTCTCTGTCAGCTAGGCGTTTGGTTCTGGAGATGAGGGTCTTGGCTACAGAGTTGATCTGTGCAGGGTGGTGATGGAATTGTGTGTTTAAGTAGCGGTTGGTGTGTGGTTTTTTCCGGTAGATGGTGTGTCATAGGGAGCCATTGGGTTTTTTGTAGATTAGGACGTCCAGAAAGGGAAGTTGGTTGTTTGCTTCTATTTCAATGGTAAATTGTATTTTGGGGTGTAGGCTGTTGAGATGTGTGAGGAAGTTGTCCAGTTTTTCTTTCCCATGTGGCCAAATCACAAAAGTGTCATCAACATATCTAAGCCAGAGTTTGGGTTTGTGTTCAGATTCATCTAAGATGAACACTAAACAGAACACTTCAACAAGAGAATAATTATGGAAGCCATTGAAATAGAGAAACACCCCCACAACATGAATAAGCGTGGTGATGCATCCCTAGTCAAAAAACGAGCCCCACCCACCACCCAGGCCATTACAACACGAAACAACAACGTACATACAGCCAGCACCAATCAGCACCAATCTACCAATCATAACGCAACCACACAACCTATCATTCCACTTACTGAAACAAAGCCAGCACTCCACACACCCCCACCAAGATTTATAGAAAGACGGCAGCTCTGACCATGCTTTAAGCCTAAAACCCAGCCTGAAGATGGCGAGTGAGACCTTGCCAAAACGTTGCCAAAATAATCTCAATCTTACACAGGAAAAGACCCGAATACAACAAGGCCAGCATACCTACACTCATGAAAATCTACTATATATATATCCAGGCAGAAAGCCATTTTTTTATTGTTGCCTTTTTTATTGTTGCCCATTGTTCTCAGAGTGAGCCGATAGACAGAAAAGGGAAGCAGTATGCTCCCTCCCATATTTGGGCATACGAGGGGTTGTGACACAATACATACTTATTTCCTTGGCTTAGCTAATAAAGGAGGAGAGCCTGTGGCTTAGTAGCTAATATAACTGCCTAATATGTAATACAGCCCAAGTTCGATTCCCAGTAAGGGTTTAGCTAGCTGATGAGAGCTAAATAGCTTGAAATAGATCTATACTAGTCTCCCTTTATTTATTTATCAGCACAATTGCAACACACACACACACACACACACACACAGTATGTCACCATCCATTTTGGGGGCAGGGCTGGTTGGAATGCTAATTAATTACACTAGTAATTGTAGTAAGTACACATAAAATTCATTTTTGTGGATTTGCAAAGTGGTACCAACAGTGGTGTAATAACATCTGCATTAGCACCAGCAGTAGTAGTTTTAATCATATTGCAGTTTTAAAAAAGAGGTGCCGTATCTGTTTTGTCTTTGTGATGAATGGTATTTAATAATACTGTCATAGAATTAGAGATCACAAAATGAAACACATTAGAATGTGTCATGGAAAGAAATACTAGATACATTCTGTACTGAGAAATTAGATATGATTGATGGCAAATATATTATAGTTCAGCTCATCCATTGCCTGTCCCTTTTGGCTTCCTCCTTGAACTCACTATCTGGTTTCTAGAAAGCTGCTCTCTTGTGTTAAAAGAGGAGCAATGTTGCCTCCGCTCTAATTGCCAAGTCCCATCACACTTCACAAGATTAGAATTTCTTCTGGAACTGATTAACATGGCGCTTTAATATGGTAGATACTGTATTCAAATAAGACATGCACAAAAAGATTGTATAGACCATCTTGATTCCTCCCCCTCAGAGAGCATTGCCAATCACTTTTCTTATGTGCCTATTTCTTTCATTTTCAGCATCACAGGAAAACAGGTTTTTTTTTTGCTTATCCATTTAGCATCTCACTCATAACATCTGTACAGTGAAACATAAATCCTCACAATCCCCCCTTAACTTGCTGCCTATGGCATTATAGTCAGTTTGGGATTTATGCTGCTTTTCTCGTGTGAATGTGTGCGCATGTGTGTGTGTGTGTGCGCGCGCACACACACACACACACATCCCTTGAGAATTCTAGAGTTCAAAATCATATTCTGTAAGCTTACTGGTTATAACAAAATGGTTGGAGAAAGCTCGGGGGAGTTGCATTTTTGCAAGATTTGCTTCACAGGACAAAAATGTGTTTTGTGGCAGGCAAAGCAGGAGAAGGGGAGAGAAATACAGCAGCGCAGTAAATCCAACTAAGGTTGCATCCCAAGTGGTCATTCCCAGGGGAGAAAAACTGCCTTGGATGCAGTGGGATCCAAGCAAACAAGCATAGGCTTGCACTGAACAGCTGCATTCCTACACAGGAATGGCTTGGGGCACGAAAAGGATAACCAGCAGGGGCATCTGTGTGAAAGCCTCACTAGAAAGGATTATACACTGCAGAGCTGTTGTAACGGGAAAGGGGATTACAATCAAGTGCAGCTGCCATTAAGAGAATCTGGGTCAGGCATACAGAGTGATACGCAGTGGGATTGGAGGCAGGGTATTTGCCAGAGTGTCCAAATGACACGATGTCAGCCTCTGCTTTGCTGCTGCTTCAGCTGCCATTGAAACAGGGAGGGGGGCATGGTATTTGGGAGGGACTGATTGTTGTGCTGGAAGAAGATTCTGGAGTTTGAACTGTCCACCTTACTGCGCATGTGGAGGAGGAGTGTTTCCCGCCAAGGCCAACGGCATTAGCATTCCAGCCTGGTGATGCCTTTCGAAGTTATCTCACACCTGACACTTGGGAGAATTATGATTGGACTGTACATGGGATGCCAAGGGGAGGGGAATGAATTATACAATATATTATTCGCTTTCGCGCCTAAATAATCAGACTTCGCTTTGCTTCGCTTCTGTTCATTTATAATTAGTAAAAGTACACTTGATTTCTATCAATGGAGTCTCGTGGTTTTCTTTCCTGATTATCCAATGAAGGAGTGCTGACACACACTGTTAAATATTACAGTGAGTGTGGAACTAACATTAGACCATTCCAACAACCAGGATTCACCCTCCTCTCTCAGTTCTCCTAATGTCAGCCAAATGGTGATGACTTTTAACTTCTCTGGGGGAAAGGGGGATAAGATAGGGTGACACTGTTCATATTCAGTGCCATGTGGGCAGAGAGAGGAATAGAATATAGAATATGACATTCTTTGTTGGCCAAGTGTGATTGGACAGACAAGGAGTTTGTGTCCAGTGCAAAAATTCTCATGCAAACAACAAAGAGATATAATTATAAGCTACCAATAAGAGAAGAAAGATGAGAAGGGTAATAGATCCCTACTACATGGGTAAATATCCTTAGGCGTAAGACAGTGCTGTGGGAATTAGGTGTTAGGTGTCAACGGAAGGAATGGCTCAGTGGTAGGATTCAAATTTTTTTTACTACCGGTTCTACATGGCTTGGTGGCATTTCAGGAGATACTGTAAAATCTCCATTCCTACTCCACTCCAGGGGAAGGATACTGCAAAATCCCCATTTCCTCCCAATCAGCTGGGACTCGGGAGGCAGAGCATAGAGGGGGGCGAGGCCAGTCAGAGGTGGTATTTACCAGTTCTCCAATCAAAATTTCCGCTACAGGGTCTCTTCAGAACTGGTCAGAACCTGCTGAATACCACCTCTGGAATAGCTCCATCAGAGTCCTCTCTTCTCTTTGCCATTCCAGTTTTCCATAACTCCAATTAGAAAGCAGGAAACAGCATGGAGAAGCCCCAACCAGGCTTCATTGAACTAAGCGTTAAGCAGGGATAAAAGCAACATTCTCCCACACACTTCCAGGCAGAAACGGGTCTGAATAGCTCAGCGGAATAATACTGACATGATTGTTTGAAGAAAACAATAGAGTTACAAACTGAATCATGCCTTTTCCAATCAGAAAATCAATCCCTCTCTTTCTCTCCCTCTCTGTCTCTGTCTCTCATTCCAGGAGAGCAGATTTTCATTATCTGGGTGTTTGGCATATCTAGCAAAGGCTAAACAAAAACTCTAGACTATGTTTTTGTAAATGATTTTTTTTTTTTACAAAAACGCATCCCCATCTTTTCCCTGTCTTTCCTCACTCCCAGATGCTCTACTTTGCTCTCTGAGAAAGCAGCGGAGAGAGGGGGGAGATATCTGATTTTAACATTAATCAACATGATTTTGTTCCCTTGATGTGTGGAGGCATTGCCATTTCATCCTGCATGCCTTGCATAATGATACCATCTCAGCCACTCCATGATTCTTGATGATGGAATCAGCCACATCATTAATGTGAAAGGAAGAAGCAGGGAAGGAAAACAAAGGCCCTGGAAAATGGAACAAGAGAAGTGCATGTACCAAACTGTAATAATTACCCCCAATGAAATAATCTGCTTTAACCTCCCCCCCCCCCCCAAACTAACAATTGCTGAATAGATGACATGGTTAAATTTGACAAATGGACTTCATCTTAGTACAGAATTAGAATTTTTGCAGTAACCATGCAAAGGATATTTTCGCTTGTTTCTAAAGCAATGCAAGAAATCAACCAATACTTTCTACATGAAATATTTTTAAAACAAGTGCAAATAATTATTATATACAGTACAAGAACCCAAACACTGCTGTTATAAGAAAGAAGGGCCTCTGTTCTCTTATTTTAGACTACTACATTCTGCAGAAATATGAAAGTCCAGTCCTGAGTAGATTTTTCTAAGTTACACATGGCTGGAATCCATCCCTGGAGCATTAATAAATGTGCTGCTTATACATCATCACCTGTCATAAGATGCTTTCTCATGTGACCCATATGAAGCAAGTAAGCCCAAACACCAGTAGATGGTGCTCCAGAATGTGTAGTGGAATTTCTTCAGTGAGTAGCCAACAAAACTATTGTTTGGAACTGCAGGTTGAAAGAAAGGAGATATTGGCAACCATAGATGATAGACTGCCATGGAAATCTGCAATAGTCTCACAAAACAATCTTCTAGCCCCGCCACAAATTTCGACACTCAATGGAAAAAGATTTGGTTTTCCAAAACACGATCTTCTCTCCTGATTTTTCTTTATTAAATGTAAGTGCATCATGAACTTACACTGGCGGAACAAATAACAAAACACTGAATGTGTTTCAGCCTCTTCCATATCATTTTACATGTTGCATTACATGAATTGAATCAGTGGGAATTCTGAGCATTAGTCTACCCCAATTGTCATTGCATTTTGCTTATAATGCTTATAATCCAATCCAAATTAAGTAATTAGAAATCATAGGGTTTTAAAGGGCAGCTAAATCTTTCTATCCTGCTCTGTTGCTGTTTAAAGTTTTGCATCTCTTCCACCCATTTCCACAAAAGAATCCATTAAGGAAGGGGGGGGGATGAAAAAGCAAAGCAGTATTTTTTTAAAAATTTGGGAGCACCAGGAACCATCTGTTTGGAAGCATCCTATAAATATATGACATTTTCAGATACAAAGTCTGCCTTTAAGATTTAATGTTTTAAAACCTAACAAGTCAGATTTTCAGATCTGGAATCAAGGCATAAAGGCAGATATTCCACTGTTCTTTATATGAAGTCTCCATTTTATGTTGAGCTGCTCAAAGGGTGTTTTTTTAATGAAATGGAATTGGGGTCAAAAATTTTCCCATGGAAACACAGAAAGGCAGGCCTTCCAGCTGTTATGGCCATCTGATCTGTCCAGATCAGAGGAAGCTGGCCTTGTAGACTAGATATGTTTCTATAGCTCCAAGTTTATCTGCTTCCTGTCAGCCCTTTCTTTCTATCCTCTGCATTTACAACTGCTCCATAACTTGACATTCAGTATCACTTATCTTCTTGGTCTGACTTGCATTTATTTAACAAACAGACTCCTTCCTACAAAGATTCATAAATGAGGCTCACATTTGCCTTTAATGAAGTAATGAAAGAGGAGGGAGAAGGGGAAGAGGAAGAGGGTAGGGTAAAGTGCTAATGTACCGGCATTCACAGGGACACAACAAGAGAAGCAGTTTGGTGGCTTAAGTGCTTTATTGCTTTCTTAGTGAAACCTGTGATAACCAGCAGCATGTGACGAATGATACAAAGAATACATGCAAAGTCAGCTCTAATCCAGTTAACCTTACACCCAAATATATACACATAACACCTCCCATAACCACCCATATGTCACAGCCCCACCCCACCTACACCAGACCATGCCAAACCCCATCCAGAGTCCTCACCCTCACCCCCATGAAAGCAGTCCAAGCCAGTCAAAGTAGGGTAGGGTAGTGAAGGGAAAGACAAGGGAAGGAAAGAAGGAAAGGAACAGACTTTGCAAATAGTTTTTATTGAAGAAAGTAATTAGGACCTCAGAAATGTAAGAGAATCTTTACTGCAGATCATTAGGAACAGATGGGTGTGACCTGACCAAGCCTAACTAACTGTTGGTTCTGGTTTTCATTCCTTCTGCTGTTGTTATAACTTGGACAAGGATGGAGAAACATCAAAGTTGGTTGTGGTTTTATTGCATGAGTTTAAAGTAAGAAGAATAACACTAAATATACAGAAGAAGGTAATGTTCCGAATCTGCTGTGTCATAGCTTTGAACAGTGTTTGTTTATTTGTTTGTTTGTTTGTTTAACAAATTTATATAACCACCAACCCACACATAGATGACTCCAGGTAACTTAAAACAGTTAACTAGACTGGATTTAATTTCTGAATAGCTTTTCGGATGACTTAATGGATGATACTGGAGTGCTCATGTCCGTTGGTGTCTTTGCCAAGGAAGAAAATTGGAATAAAATCAGAATCAGTTGACCCTCTTACTATTAACTACTTGATGAACTGCCTCATCCCAATTACATCTCCCTCTCCCATCAGATCTGGCAGAAAGGGTATATTGTAGATCCCATCTATAAATAAACATCATCTGGTGGGACTCAAGAGGTGAACCTTTTCTGCCAGAGCACCTGCCTCAGGCCTTCAAGATATGAGGCCCAACCATGTTGACCTTCAAGAAGAGCCTGAAGACATTATTTGCCATCTGATCTGGGGACCTGATCATATTGGTGGAGAGGTTGTTAAAATTAATAGGGCTCTCTTGCAGATTTTAATGATTTAATAATTTTATTGTTTTTAACATTTGGGTGTGTGTATCTTTCTAACAGCATTCCATGTGCCTTCGGCGTCTAGTCATGCTGGCCACATGACCACAGAGACGTCTTCAGACACCGCTGGCTCTTCGGCTTTGAAATGGAGATGAACACTGCCCCCTAGAGTCAGGAACAGCTAGCACATATGTTCGAGAGGAACCTTTACCTATCTTTGTATTGCTTTTTTATTTTTAACTCCTTAAGTTACCCAGAGTTGCAGCACTGATAGATAGATAGATAGATAGATAGATAGATAGATAGATAGATAGATAGATAGATAGATGATAGATAGATGATAGATAGATAGATAGATAGATAGATAGATAGATAGATAGATAGATAGATAGATAGACAGACAGACAAACAGACAGACAGACAGACAGACACAGACTGTACATGCTATATTTTCTTTGTCCTACTAGCCCCTGTACAATACAAATTTAAAATGTTGAAATAAATTTGCTGCCTGGCCTTAGAAATTTCCCTTTTTTCTCTCGTCTGTAGTTCAGTCCTTACAAAGCAGAATTTACAAATCCACATGTCATAAAGTTACTGAGGTTGGGAAACACTGCTATAGACCAATGCAAACTATATTAAAAAAGGGGGGGGGAATGATCTTAGAATACTTTGTGGCCTCAAATAATCCTGAGTTTCCTGACTGCTCAGAGACGATAATTAAAATATGAGCCTAAGAGCCTTCTATGTTTGGGGTGAATTTGTTGTTGTTATTTTCTGTTTAACATTCCAATTTTTTCCTCTCCTTCCTGTATACTATTTGAGTGCTTCTGCTGATAGCAGTTTCCTGCATTCCTGAAGTAAAAAAAATACCACTTAAAGCACTAACTTTCCAAGCAAAACTATTTGTTCAGTATTTTGCCACTGATGAAATTCTCAACAATTGCTTCAAAGCTGATCTTTCAGGCTAATTCCTGAATTGGAAATAAACTTACTCTTTTTCTGTGGTAAAGACTGATGTGACTTAATTTATTTCATTCTTATAGATAGAAGCAGTTGTTATAAAAAGAAACATTTCTATCAGATTTGGGAAGACATTAATTTTCACTGATTTTGTAATTTTAGGAGCTGCAAAAAGTAGTTTGAGGACTGATTGAAGATCTTGGGCTTAAATTTACCTAAGCCTAACTGAGGCTGAACTGCAGCTGTACTTGTGGATAAAATGAGAATGGGTATCTCTGTCATTCTGTCCTAGTAGTTTGGAATGAGGCAGACCTAAGAGTTCATTTTATCCTATAGCAGAGCCTTTCAGAGAGGCAAGGGGATCAATAGTAAGAGATAATCCACTGGTCATTTCAGAGGGCAGTACTAAGTTTATCCTGATTTTTTTTAAAAAAATAACATAATACATTAAAAGTAAAGGTTCCCCTCGCACATATATGCTAGTTGTTCCCAACTCTAGAGGGCGGTGCTCATCTCCATTTCATTCATTCATTCATTTCATTCATTTATTGAATTTCTATGCCACCCAATCCCAAGGGACATTTCAAAGCCAAAGAGCCAGCACTGTCCAAAGACATCTCTGTGGTCATGTGGCCAGCATGACTAAACACTGAAGGTACACGGAGCGCTGTTACCTTCCCATCAAAGGTGGTTCCTATTTTTCTACTTGCATTTCACATGCTTTCAAACTGCTAGGTTGGAAGAAGCTGGGACAAGTAACAGGATCTCACTCTGTCACACGGTGTGGGCTAGGATTTGGACCACAAAACTGTTGACCTTTTTGATCAACAAGCTCAGCATCTTAGCCACTGAGCCACCACGTCCCACAATAACATTAGGGTCTCTCTAACCTGTACATGGCAACCAAAGGAGACAAGTGAGCAAGTACTGTTATATGATAAGGAAGCAGACTTCAAGGTCCAAGTATTCAGACATGAAGTAGTCTAGAAATCAAGAAGTGAGTAATTAGGGTGCAAATCAGAGAATGGCCAGTCAGGACCTGCTGCATGCTGAAGGATTTTACACATCTGCCTTCTTTGATCTAGTTTTCTTGACATCATTGAGATTGAGCATCTCACTATCATCTCCAGAAAGACTTTTGGTAAGTTGATCAATCATACCAGTGCAGAGATACAGTATTTATAGATATTTGTTTAAGTTTTTCAATCTAGTCATCTGCCTGCTTCCTACCTTAGAACTCAGTCTATGCCCCACTAGACCTAACTAACTTTATTCTTGATTCAGCAAGGTCAGATTCCAAAGCCAACCCATAGCAGTTAGTCTGTATATAACTGCACCTTGCATCGGAAAGAAAAAGTTGATATAGAATTGAGATGCTAGATTCAGACCAGGTCCATATTCATAGTCAGCCATGAAGACCATCAGTCCCAGCACTATCTCTCAACCAAATCTAACTCACAAGATTGCTATACAAATGAAATTGAGGGAAGGGGAAAACTAGGAAATGAAATTAGGTAGGTAATGCATCTAGAAAAGAAATTAAATAAATGGGGGAGATAAAGTACCAAATAAGGTGAACAAGATCTACATAGATCAATGGAAAGAAAGATGAGAACATTCACACAAAATTAATACAAGGGCTGTCCAGCAATATGTCACATATATTTGCTTTATCTTTGCTCTAGCTCTTTCAGATCTAAAAAGATTGCTACAGAATGTCTTATCCCTAAGCCAGCAGGTGGAACAGTGGAAAACACCACAAAGATCCAATGGAAAAACTATTCAATTTCTCTCTCTTTTTTTTTTTTTTAAAAAAAGTGGCATTCCAAGCCAAATTGCCTCTCTAACAGATCAGTATCATAAGCACCAGCTCCCATATTGAAAAGAGATGTAAAATGTTGTCATGAGAAGTTGTTACCTACAAGCCTTCTAGCATTCCAACATCATAAGCCAGGTCCTGACATCATAACTCAGTAGTGGAGAAGAATGCGACCTGTCTAGAAATGAGATAATCAATGAAAGGTTTAATACATATGTTTTCTACAGTTCATCATGAAATCACTCTTGATCTGAGAAAGGAAGTGCTGAGGCTGAGGTGTAACCCTAGCAATCTGGCTGGCTTCCCCTTCTTCTATAAACACACCAGTGAGCTTGGGAAAAACAATGCACATGGATTGGAAAGTTGCAAGGCAGCCTGGTGGTCAGCAGAGACTTCTATTTTTTCAGGTGTTGCTCTTAGTTGTTTGCCAGCAGTCACTCTAGACTATCTGTGGCTGAGAAGAAAGAGAAAAAGAGGCAACTGTAGCTGTAGGCTTGGGTTGATTTGGTCTTATGCTTAATTATAGAAATATTCACATGCTAAGAAGGTCATAGAAAAAAAATCAAAGGAAGACTGAGCTGTTAGTAAACCTCCCCCTTTCTCTTTCTTTTTTTAGAGGGTGCAATGGTTCAGGAATTAAAGATGTTGAGCTTGATCTGGGAAGCTGACATCCTGGGTTTGAGACCTGAGTACTGTACAATAGAGTGAGCTCCTGTTACTTGCTTCAGTTCCTGCCCATCCAGAGTTTGAAAGCAGGCAAATGCAACTAGATAAACAGATATCACTTTGGTGGGATGGTAACAATATTCCATGTGCCTCAGTGTGCAGACATGCTGGCCATATAATCATGAAAGTGTCTTCGGACAATGGTGGTTCCCTTGGCTAAAAACAGAGATGAGCACACACACCTTTAAAAGTTGGACATGACTGGACAAGAAAAACCCTTACCTTTACTTTTATTCTTTTTAGTGATTTTTCTCATAGCATGTTCCTAAAAATATAACAGGTAATTGCAACAAATGCATCTTCAAAAGCATGTATCAGGCTAGATATGTGCAAATCAATCTGGGGTCACTGTGACAAATCCCTTGTTTTTGACACAATACAACAGTGATATTGAAATAACAAAATGAAAAGTGGAATAGACAGAATTCTCCCCTTTCCCATTCCTCCCAGCCATATCTGTTATCTCACATCATTTTAATACATTGGCACAATTGGAGAAAAATGTCATTTGGACTTTTGAAGCATTGGGTTCTTGGAGAAGTAGGTTCAGTCACTGGATCATATACTGATCTATAATATCTATAACCTCAAAATGGACAAAGCAAAAGTCACTCTCATTCTCTCTGTCACACATAAACACATAAACACAGAGAGGGAGGGAGGGAGGGAGGGAGGGATAATCCTTTGAAGATTTTTGAACTGCCTCCAAAGTTTTGAGGGTCTGTAGGCATGGCATTAGGTTATAAATGTTTGTGCTAGAACATCTCAACATTTGCATGCAAATTCTGTATTGCTGGAGGCGAAACAATCCATTCCTCCACATAGCTTGATAAGTGATCAGCTAATTTCTGTTTAAAACTTTAATTTTCATTTTGAGCAAAGCAAAAAAATACTGTATACTGTACCAAGAAGCTGTTTTGCACAAGTAACTTTACCCAAGGAAAGGAAAGGAAAGGAAGGATCTTTGCTCATCTGATGTGTCTTTGTCTGCCCTAAATATTTTCTGAAAAGCAAGAATGATAACAGCTACCTGATAAAAAATGGAACCCCATCCACAGTTTGATATATCTTTCCTGGTGAATAGTTTCCTTCTTTTATCAGGGTAAGTGTAGTGATTAAAAAAAAATGCCTGGAATATCCCAAATCTCCATCAGAAATCAGGTCTGGTCATTTGGAAATAAGTAATGAACATCATTTGTCAATGTCACTGTTAACGTGATGAATTTTCGTATGCTTAAGACCTGAGAAATATGTCATCTTTATTCCCAAGTTTGTTTTGGGATCTGTTAATTTAATTACATCTCCATGCTGAAGCTTCGTAAAAAGTGATGAAGCATGAAAGGTGCCCGGTTTGTTGCACTGGATAATTAAAAAACAAGGATAAGGGTGAGATGGAGTTGAAGGAGTAACTAGCTAGAGTATGCTTTGTTCCTTAGAAAATCAGTAATGAAACAGAGCTGTGAACACAAGCCATTAAAATTAATCACATTTCTCTATTAAACTTGTTTTAATGAATGTGTAACCAACTGTTAACCTTAGGTTTATACCCCAGCTGAGTTTTTAAAAAGACAAGATTTCATATCCTATTTAGCTCAGTAGCAAAAACGTAATTTTATAATCCACAAATAGTTAAAAGAATGGGGTGGGGGGGAATATGTTTCTGAACTAAAGCAGCTTTGGGTCCAAGCCCTAACATTAAGCATAAACCCACAATTAAGACCTTTCAAGTCGAAGAATCTACAGTATATTTCTGGAAACTGAGTTCCAGCATCATCACCAAATCATGCACCTACTGAATCTGTTGCTAGTGTAATCATGTTTCCCAAGAGAAGAAAATAAAGAAGCCATGATAGATAGATTGGTCTTCCAGTTAGAACAGTCCTTTTTGCATTTCTCCACACTTTCTCAAACACAGAGCCTGTGAAAGGTGGTCAGGCCTAATCAGTAGAATAACATAGTGAATCTGCCTCTTTTACAATCCAGTATATGTTTATTCCTAAGCTCTGTCCGGGGTACCTGAAAGAGCTTTTCCAGCTACCACATCTAGGACTCAATCTTGCATCACCTTCCTCTGCTTTGTGTAATGTGACACACTTGCACCTTCCCAATGCATCCTGGTTACCAGGCCTGGCCAATCAAACTCTATGGAACTCAGAGGTCAAGAGATATTATTGTGTAGATTCTATGAAGCATTAAGAACATAGTTTCTACATGTGGTTTGTTTTCTGTAGGAGTCAGATCTCATGCAAACTTGCACAGAGGAGCAAAATTCTATGTTGTTGTTCGCCAAATGATGTTAGCAGGACATATTTGCTTCTTCTATGCATCTCCTTTTGTCATCTTCCAATTTGATAAGAAGATAAATCTATCTCACAGTGTCTCTCTTTCTCTCCTCCCCACCCTTTCTCATCTCTCTCCCCCTTCCTCCCTCTCAATTTCTCCTCTCACAAACACAAACACAGTTTTCTGGCAGAAGCAAAAACAGAACAATGATGGCAGTACTATTTTTTTTCTGAAATGATAAGAAAGCTCTCAACACTATCAGGTAATGTGGATAGTGGAGAATTATATATGCAGGAATTGATTATGAACTTTACCAGAAATTCATTGTACCTTTTCCAGATGCCTATGTATAAATAGAAAGCAAGGGAACTTTTATAGGTAAGGTTAAGGGTTCTTTATTTGAAACGTGGCATTTATGAATGCTGGTATGACAAAAACCAGAAGCAAACATATTCTCTTCTTTTAAAATGGAATGTACATTGTATCTAATTTAATTTGATCTTCAAATAAAGATAGTACAGCAACCAAGTGGAGCATGACTGGGGATGTCTGTGCCATCTAATGTGTTTGAATACTAAATCAACAGCACAGATATATCATGACAGGTCTCTTTTATGTTTTCTCTTATTGCCTGCCAAAAGAAGGCATCTGTGAAATCTGGAAAACATAAGCAAGCAAGGAGGGGGAAGCCTCAGATGATATTTTCTAGTATGGGTACCACTACATTTTGATATTTTTTTCTTTCAAATAACTTTGCCTTGATGATTTTTTTTGCATATCTACTCCATTCTACTACAATAGTGCTCTTTTTTTTAAAGTCAGTGAATAATTTGTAGATTTTGATAACAATCCTATCAAAAGCCCATATTAAATCATTGATTTGGTTCGAATTCTTGAAACAGTGGCTCTGATGTTATTTTATTTTGACTGCTTTTGGCCATAATTTTTGCAAAGCTATACATATATATATATATATATATATATATATATATATATATATATATATATATATATATATATCCAAAAGCCCAGCAGATTCAATTCAATCAGCATATCCTTGGGATGTAGCTGAGTCTGGCAAGTTGAAAAATATCCTGTAAAAAAAAAGGAAGAAAACAAAAGGAAGCAAAAGAAAGAAAACACATATCCGTGAAGTCATCAATGCAGACATATATTTGCTTTCACCATCAGTTCATTTGAATCAAATGGATCCAGATCAAACAATCAATACAATTAATGAAAAAGACTTGATGGCTTGAAATGGGATCAGTATCCCAACTGAACAGAATCTTTTCTCCTTTTTTGCTGTATGCCACTGTAGCCTGCAGATCTGTCCTAATCCAGCTCAATATCCAAACACATTGATCAAACTAATTAGGGGGAAATAATCTTGGACTTTGATTTTATTTTCAATTTTACAGTTGGAAAACATTTATTTCAGTCTGAGCAAGTGGTAACATGCTCAGCTAATAATTAAAAGAAAAAGAAAGCATCAAGGCAGAGTACAAGAGAGATGTACTATTTCTAATTGACATACCACTGATCAAATAGAATGGAGTATCATGTTGGTTATTAACTATGCTTCACTTCTGTGAGAAGAATTTGAAGGAAGGGAGCATAAGGCACACATGTGTGCATGCATGCATACACACACACACACTCACGCGCGCGCACACACACACCGAAATAGAGCACATGCCAGAATATACAATGTGCCAGCTTGGAGGTAGTAATGATCCAAACCTCAAAGGTGTTTCCTCATAAATTGTTTCAATCAGGTTTAATTTTTATGGGAAAAGTTATTACAATAAATATAAGGGAATTGCAGGCAATGAGGCCATGGAATTTCCTTTTAAAAGCCTTCTAAGACAGCGATCATCTTTAAGACATTTTGCTTCCATATGCACACCGATGTCTGCAGTCTGAACAAAGAGACTTTTATGGAGACCATGATTGCCTCCAGCTGACAGTGCTTTCTCCCATAGGGAATCTCCTTCTCATATACAAATCCATAAGCATCCCAAATCATCTTTTGACAGAAAAATGACTAAATTATTCAGGATTGGTTTTGCCTGGTGAGAAAGAGAAGATAGAGAAGTTTTCAACTTTTTCTCCAAAAGGCAGCGAAGTTTATTGTGGGTGTTGAATAGGAAGCAATGTATAAAATACGAGTGGGCTGAAACAGCGTATAACAAAGGTTAAATTTATTTACCAATCTTTAGGTTACAATGACTTAACTCAGTACAAATGACTAATGATTTAGCAATAGACGTAAATAGCACTTCACAGTGCTTTTACAGCCCTCTCTCAGTGGTTTACAGAGTCAGCACATTGCCCCCAACAATTTGGGTCCTCATTTTACCCACCTTGAAAGAATGAATCTATTTTGAGCCTGCCAGGATCCAACTCCAGGCTGTGGGCAGGATTAGCCTGCAATACTGCATTGTATCTACTGTGGTATCACTGGAATCTATTTTAACAATTATTACACAAAATTAAAATAATAATAAGTGGTTTAACAAACCACCCCTGAAAATCGTTATCAAGAATAATAGGCGGCCCTCCCCCCTCCCTCCCCCCAAAAGAATACCTTTCACTGACTCTAATCCAACTTATCTCCATCCTTTTCTAATTCTCCTAGAACTTCTTCATCTTGGTGCATGGATTGGCCCTAATTAAGATATACCAACAGTGTCTAATACTGCAGGCATTGGCCAACTGAGATGAATGGTGGATGTTGATGAATTATACGTTAAATTTATATCACTCCGCATTTGTATAATATACTGTATTAAGCCATAAGAAAACTGTCCACCTTTTGATGGGTGACTGATGGACATGCTTATACCAAGCTGTGTCACTTTACTGCCAATTATGAGAATATGGTCTACAGAATGAGGCTACGTGATCCAAGAAAGTGAGATTGTTGTGGCCTGACAGTGACCAGCAAAGCTGGAAGCAAATTCAGACAGTAAGAAAGTTGGGAAAGAACATGGGCCAATGCTGGAGTCTGGGAAAGGCTCTGACAAGTGCTCTGCATCAGAAGCAGAGATGAGGCCAGGGCCATCTGACATTTCTCAGCTGCCTTCAGAGTCAGACATCAGTGAGGCAGATGAACAGCTGAAGCCTCTTCCCAGTATGTGCATGCACAGAGTTGCCAGATGAAGGGACCAGCTAAGGAACAAGGGTCAACTTGGGAGTAAGGCCATGGGTGGACAGTGAATGACCCCTCTCCTAGGGAATAAAAGAGGAGCAAAGGGGGAGAGGTGTTTGCAGGAGACAATTCATTCCTGCATTCTTGCCAAGTATTGTGGCATCTGAAAGATATCGACCTGGCCACTCTACAAGCATGATAAAGGTCAGTAATTGTGAACTATCTTGAAAGACTGTGACCGGGACTTTGCTGAAGAGAAATTCACTGTACATTAAATAAAAGGGTTTATCGGGTGAGGACTCAGCTTTGTGCTGCTGGGAAGCCTAGGTAACAAAAGAGATTAAGAAGACAGAACAAACACCTTAGTTATTAACTGATATTGAGCTGCTATTTATTTTGTTTATATCCCACCTTAACTATAAGTCTAAACTCGTCACTTTGCTATAAATGGGGGTAAAATGGTCTAACTACCTGAAATGCTAGTAGTGGTCAGGGATGGGTTCCTACCACTTTGGATTGGTTTGGCTGAACCGGTAGTGGTGGTTTGGCAGCCTGGGTCACTGGAACTAGCAGCAACCCAGGCCTGCCATGCCCCCAAACAGGTTCTCTTGTTTTTTGCTTCTGTGCATGCACAGAACATTTTATTGTACTCTGCATGCGCACGCAGCATGTATCAAGCGTGCGTGCATGCAGCACGCCCACAAGCAAACCGGCAGTAGTGACTGCCAGAACCCACCCCTGGTAGTGGTCATTGCCAATTGTACCTCAAAACTAAAGGAAGAAGAAACACTGAAAAAATGTTCCTTTAATCATCAGGAAAGCCTTCAAACCCAGAACTGATCTTTCAGAGCAATAGGAAGAATTTCTAGACAGCTTGATATAGACAAGTAGAGTCTGATGATTTCTACTACTTCATTTCTTGACCACAGAAACATTTAAAACATGAGTGATCTCTGCATAACTAGAGAATAAAGATGCTCCTCTTCGCTTTCAAGAGCTGCAAGAAGGATTTCCTAAAGTTCTTCTATATTCAAATAATTTGTCAAGCTATGATTTGGCATGACCTTTCATGGCCAGGGACAAGAGTTCAGCAAGAGATGTTCAAAACAAATGAGTAAAGAAGCCCACTTTGTCAGTGACACTGAATGACAGGTATTATTCTGACATCCTGAATACAGTGCTGAATGCTCTGTTTACCAAAGCACTGATCATGCTCAGCTATAACTATACAGTTCATTGCCAAAGGTAAGAAAGTTTGGCATCTGCTTTTCCAATGAAAAATGCTTTTGAGCTTAGAGTTTGTGTCTGCTCATTTTTTTTACTTTACCCGCAAAGAAATCCATTGCTTATGGAAAGTATTATTCCTGCACAGATCTCATTCTTCCATTCCTTATTTGTAGACTGAAGAAAATGAGCTTCTGTGTTCATTGCCTTTCTGGAACTACGGTAGTAGCACCCCTTTCCAAAATTATTTTAAGCATACTTCTCCTATGGCTGTGCAGTTACTCAAGTAAGTAACTTTACTGCATTCCCAAACCTAAATTTCTTCTACTGTTTGTACAAGTAATATCCTAATGCTGATATTTCATAAATATTGCATTTTCATTTGAGAACATGAATTTACATAACACATATTCCTGGGTGCATTGTGCATGTCAGTGTTTATGAAACAAATTATAATTGTGTGTGTGTGTGTGTGTGTGTGTGTGTGTGTGTGTGTGTGTGTGTGTTCCTTAAATATACTACAAATTATGTAGCTAGAGTTTATTTTTGAGCTTACAGGATTCAGGTTGTTTTATTGTTTTGCTTTTACTGCTATGCAAGTTTTAACGGCATGACTACATCCACCCAAAAGGGTGCTCTGGATATCAGCCTTTTAGTATTGATACTGAAACTAATTTCAAGTGACTGGATTATTGGTTAACTAAACTATAGTATCAAGATTGAAGCATCTTCTGTGATAACTAAAGCAGTAAATTTGCTTTTATCACATGTACAGCAAAGTGTATGACACAGCCGGGGCTGGCAGTGGAGAGGAGGAAGAAATCTGAAAGAAGAAAAATGTAAATTGAGAGTTAAAAATATCTGGAGTGTATACATGCTCCAACTGTAAAATGGAAATACCAGCTGCTGTGTCTCCAAAGATGGAGATACATATATATATATATATATATATATATATATATATATATATATAATATATATATTATATATATATATATATATATATAGAGGAGAGAGAGAGAGAGAGAGAGAGAGAGAGAGATAGAGAATAGATAGATAGATAGATAGATTTTAGAATTTAGATTTAGAATTTAGAATTTATTAGAATTTGTAGGGCCGCCCTTTTCCCTGAGGGGACTCAGGGCGGCTCCACACAAAAACTGGGAAGGGGAAATACAGACCATAGGACAAACAAGTAATAAAATAGCAAGCAACATACATTCATCATTCGGGAGGGGTAACTATCCTATCCCCAGGCCTGACGGCGAGCCAGTTCTTCAAGGCTATGCGGAAGGCTTGGATGGTGGAGAGGGTACGAATCTCCACGGGGAGCTCGTTCCAAAGGGTCGGGGCTACTGCTGAGAAGCCCTCCTCCTTGTAGTTGCCAGCCGACATTGGCTGGCCGATGGAATACGGAGGAGGCCTAATCTATGGGATCTTATCGGTCGCAGGGATGTAATTGGCAGAAGGCGGTCTCTCAAGTATCCAGATCCACTGCCATGTAGGGCTTTATGGGTGATTAATAGCCCTTGAAGCGCATCCGGAGATCAACAGGTAGCCAGCGCAGCTCGCTGAGGATAGGTGTAATGCGGGTGAATCGGGGTGCACCCGCGATCACTCGCGCGGGCTGCATTCTGCACTAGCTGAAGTCGCCGGATGCTCCTCAAGGGCAGCCCCATGTAGAGCACATTGCAGTATTCCAGCCTAGAGGTCACAAGGGCCCGAGTGACTGTTGTGAGAGCCTCCCGATTCAGGTAGGGTCGCAACTGGCGCACCAGGCGAACCTGGGCGAATGCCCCCCTGGTCACAGCCGTCAAGTGGTGGTCAAATGACAGCTGTGGATCCAGGAGGACTCCCAAGTTGCGAACCCTCTCTGAGGGGTATAAAAATTTGACCCCCCAGCCTGAGTGGTGGAATAGTAGCCAAATCTTTGGGAGGGAAACACAACAGCCACTCGGTCTTTTCTGGTTTGAGCACAAGCTTGTTAACCCTCATCCAGTCCATAACGGCCTCAAGGCCCCGCTCATCATGTCTACCGCTTCATTGAGTTGGCACGGGGCGGACAGATACAAGTGAGTATCGTCCGCATATTTGATGGTATCTAATCCCGTGCCTGCGGTGATCTCTCCCGCGGTTTCATGTAGATGTTGAATAGTAGGGGGGATAAGACCGAGCCCTGAGGCAACCCCATAATTAGGGGCCTAGGGGACGATCTCTGCCCCCCCCACTAACACCGACTGTGACCTGTCCGAGAGGGTAGGAGGAGAACCACCGTAGCACGGTGCCTCCCACTCCCACCTCCCGCAGTCGTCGCAGAAGGATACCATGGTCGATGGTATCGAAAGCCGCTGAGAGGTCAAGGAGGACCAGGAGTGAGGAACTCCTTCATCTCTGGCTCTCCAGAGATCATCCATCAATGCGACCAAAGCCGGTTTCTGTGCTGTAACCGGGCCTGAAGCCTGACTGGAAGGGGTCAGGTGTTTGCTTCCTCCAGGACCGTTGGAGCTGGAAGGCCCACCACCTTCTCAACAACCTTCCCCAGAAATGGAAGGTTGGAGACTGGACGATAGCTATTAAGAACAGCTGATCCAAGGATGGTTTCTTCAGGAGGGGTCTCACCACCGCCGCTTTCAGTGTGGCGGGGAAGTTCCCCTCCCGAAGGGAGGCGGTTACAACCGCCTGGATCCAGCCTCGTGTCACCTCACTGCAGTTAGTAACCAGCCAGGAGGGACACGGATCCAGGACGCAGGTGGAGGTACTTACAGCTCTCATGGCCTTGTCCACATCCCCGGGGTAACGTCCCTGAAACTCACCCCAGAGCTGTTCTACTTGGTCCCCTTGCGCCTCGGCTGGAACTGCAGGGTGGAGTCCAAGTCCGACCGAAACCGAGCAATTTTGTCCGCTAAGAATTGGGCATATTCTTCAGCTCTGCCCTGCAAGGGTTCCCCCGCCTCCCTTTTGTTCAATAGGGAGCGGGTTATCCTAAACAGGGCGGCTGGACGGGACTCAGCGGATGCTACCAGGGTGGCTATGTGCGATCTTTTGCTGCCCTAAGTGCCCTGGTGTATTCCCTGGTGCAGGTGGTTCCATTGCCCGGTTCGATTCGGACTTATCGGACCTCCAACGGTGCTCTAGGCATCTCCTCCGGCGCTTCATCTCCCGGAGTTCCTCGGTAAACCAAGGGGTCTCCGGGATCCGCCGCCTCGGAGGAGCCGCAGTGGCGCAATCCGGTCGAGGGCCTCCGACGCTGCCGAGTGCCACGCAGCAGCCAGAGTCTCCACCGACTGTGGGCGAAAGTGTCAGGAATAACCCCAAGCTCTGTCTGAACCTTGACGGTTCCATAAGACGCCTGGGGCGGGACCACCTGGTCGGTTCCTCCTCCCTACAGTGGGGGTTTGGCCTCCGGAAGTCCGAGCCTCAGTAGGCAATGGTCTGACCACGACAGGGGTAGATGTCACTCCCCCTCAGACCAAGATCACAAATCCACCTGCTCCGAGAGAAATACGAGGTCAAGCATGTGTCCCGCTGAATGGGTTGGGCCCCGAATTACTTGGGTCAAGCCCATGGCTGTCATGGAAGCCATGAACTCCTGCACCCCATCAGAGTTTCACCGAGCGACGGCAAATTAAAGTCCCCCAGGACCATCAACCTAGGGAACTCAATTGCCAGCTCGGCTACCGACTCGAGGAGCGAGGGGAGGGCTGCTGCAACGCTGTTGGGAGGCAGGTACGTGAGCAGCAGACCCACTTGACCCTTGAGGTCCAACTTTAAACAGCAAAGACTCACACCCGACAATCTCCGGAGCAGGGACCCTACGAGGAGCTAACGACTCTCGGATAACAGCGGCCACACCCCCACCCCTTCCCTGGGCTCTCGGCTGATGCAGCACCTGAAATCCTTCTGGGCACAGCTCTACAAGGGGGACTCCTCCCTCTGGGCCCAGCCAGGTTTCAGTAATACATGCCAGGTCTGCCCTCTCGTCTAAAATTAAGTCCCGGACGAGAGGAGCTTTATGTACAACAGACCTGGCATTTAGCGACAACAGCCTGAGACCAGGGTCCTGACTGCTTGCGCCATCTGGTCTTGGAGTGGGACTCCTAGGGCCGGGAAGGAAGGGATCTCTGTAATGTAGCGAACCCTCCTTCCCCGGTAATGGCCTGCCCTAAAGTCCCCGCCGTATCTGCCTCTCCCTGTTACGACCGCAATACCCCGACCCTCTCCCGTGTCTCTGGTCCCCTCAACCACCCCCGTGGCCCCCGCAACTCCCGGCAGGTCCTCCGAATCACGCGTACTGATACACTCCCCACAAACAGTCCCCACGTAAGAAGTTAAAAACACAAAATTTACAACAATATGATCATAAAAGTGGGACATTCATTCATCTCAAGCATACCTCATGCATAGCCCTACAAAGAAAGAAGAGAAAGATGAAAGAAAAAGAAAGAAATTATAAATTATAGATTGCGCAAAAAAAATTGATTAGTTTAAAGTGCGAATAGTTTCTGGGAAGGTCCAAAAAGTCCAGATGATTGAGGCAAGGAGAGGGCCTTCTATGTACTGTAAGTACCCCCGCTCGGCCAGTAGTGGCGCTATCTGTGGTAGCAGGTCCAAGATAGATATAGATATAGATATAGATATAGATATAGATATAGATATAGATATAGATATAGATATAGATATAGATATAGATATAGATATAGATATAGATATAGATATAGATATAGATATAGATATAGATATAGATATAGATATAGATATAGATATAGATATAGATATAGATAGATAGATAGATAGATAGATTAGATACACAATGTGTGTGTGTGTGTGTGTGTGTGGTGCGTGCGTGCACACACACACACACACACACACATATACACACAGAGCGAAAGCTTTACTTGTAAATGTTAGGAGAAAACAGTTGCAATGTTCCCTTCCCAAATCCATTTTGCAACATCTACATCCTTTACTGAGAAGGAATGTTGCCAATTTTATACACCCAATCCTCAAAGTGACTATCACATTATCTTTAATAGATCTACCATATTTGAACTGCATAACTCTGGATGGCTACTAGAGAAAAAATGGTCTCCTGTATGTTAATCTAACATTTCCATCAGGGGGTATATTGTTCTTTTGTTGTTCTTTTGCTTTTTGTACACCATTCAGAGTCTGGTCAGGTTGTGTAGAAAGAAAGAAAGAAAGAAAGAAAGAAGAAAGAAAGAAAGAAAGAAAGAAAGAAAGAAAGAAAGAAAGAAAGAAAGAAAGAAAGAAAGAAAAGAAAGAGGGAGGGAGGGAGGGAAGATGGAAGGAAAGAAAGAAAGAAGGAAGGAGAGAGAAAATATTGATTTATTAATAGCATTTGGATTTTTACAGCCCTATAGATTCATTGAATGCTACAGTTTTATTAAGTGATAGCAATTATAAACAATCTTCCTGTGTTTAATATGAAATTCCTCCTTATTTCTACACATAACAGTTGTCTCTCTTCTGTGTTCAGCAGAGAACAAGACCTGCTTTATAGTTAGTGATATGATAATAGATAAAAGTAAACTGGGTAAGTAGAAAGTAGATATATGGAGAAGTTACATTATAGGAATTAAGTAGGCATATAGAAGACAACATTTACGCTTCTTCCTACATAGAAAATGTGGACTATGTATTTGGACTGTCCTTCATTTTGACAGGAAATATTGATAGCAGGAAGAAATACAAAGATAAATTCTGTGTTAGTTCTAAGAGCTAGGAAAGGCCATGTGTTTTCCTTCTATCTCCAATCCACAAGATAGGATTGAAATCACTTCCCAAAGATGCAGATACTTATCATCTTACATAAATCCATTGAACAATTACTGTACTTCCAGATTTATCAGAGCTGTAGATATCCAAACCAACATGTTCCACTTGTCTTTCTCTCCCTTCCTTAACTATGATATCTCTATGGTGAATTCAAGGATGTATGAGGAAATGTATCACTTTTGGGTCATCCCTCCCCACTTCAATCCAAAAACATTTCCAAATCCTATCATACATTGTTCTTCATAAGTACACCCTCATAATTGTCACCAGATGTTATGGCCATCTCTAGTGGACAATCCAGAGTGTAAATGACAGAAGAACGAAGTAGTGGTGTCAGTGACATTGGCTACATTACATTACACCCCTTTCTCAGTCATTTACATGTTTAAAAGGTAGAAACAAGAGTGGTATGGAGACATCATCCCAAGATGGTTCAAAGTCAAAAGTTTTGAACATTTGTTCTCTAATACTTCCCTGAGAATTTGTGGTGTTGAAGAACGTCTGCCAAATGCCACTTTTTTAGTAAATGCCCATGCTGGAAGATTACAATCAGAGTAATGTTGTGCCTCTGGCCTCATTTAAAAGATGCCTCAGAGCAGTGGTGGAATTCAATTTTTTTTAATACCGGTTCTGTGGGTGTGGCTTGGTGGGCATGACAGGGGTGGATATTGTAAAATCTACATTCCCTTCCCACTCAGAGGAAGGATATTGCAAAATCCCAATTTCCTCCTGATCAGCTGGAACTCGGGAGGCAGAGAATAGATTCAGGTGGGGCCAGTCAGAGGTGTATTTACCAGTTCTCCGACTAGTCAAAATTTCCGCTACCGGTTCTCCAGAACTGGTCAGAACCTGCCAAAATACCACCTCTGCCTCAGAGAGAATATCAAAAGTGATGCAAAGGGAATCAGCTATGCAGTTTTTCTTCTTCTGTCTCGTGGGTTTGAGGGTCAACCAACTGAAGAGCTAAGGATGTTTCATCATAGCCTAACATCTATTAAATTTGAAAAAGGCTACCATAGGGTACAAAACCTAGCAACACCTCTACTATTTGCCAAGAAAAACAACAACAACAGCAATCTAATGCTAAACATTAACTCCTAGGTTTTTTTAAAATATCCAGCTAGACAATTGAACCTCAGCAAATTTACAGGGACTATGTTCCTGCTCTCAGAAATTTCTTTTAAAACAATGAAAGAGCTTCTTAACTGGGATAGGCGATGGAAGTATGAGAAAATGGGAAAGAAACAGAAGACATTCTCCTTTCTGAGCAAGGGGAATGAGGAAACGTGCTTTACCATTTGTGATGGGTTGTTTTTTTGCTGCACGGGCCATAAACCCCTTAAATAGTGATGACGGGCGAGCTCTG
The DNA here is from genome assembly GCF_009769535.1 of Thamnophis elegans. Classification (NCBI taxonomy): domain Eukaryota; kingdom Metazoa; phylum Chordata; class Lepidosauria; order Squamata; family Natricidae; genus Thamnophis; species Thamnophis elegans. The sequence continues at coordinate 60,670,499 of NC_045542.1, forward strand.
ATGGAGAATTAATAACCTTTTAACTCAGCTTCATTAATGAGTGAGGTTGTGGCAAATTTTAGACCTTTTAAGACACATTACATCAGCATTCATTGGTCATTAACCACAAGGGCTCAGAGTTGCTTTGTAAAAGCAGCTTACACAAGAATGTGCTTCCAGTTAGAAAGATGGGAAAGAATGCTTCATTGGGGACCATCTGGTGATCTTAACTGGAATGTTAGCATATTTGCAATGTATTACAATAGGCACAAATATGCTAACATTCCACGGAACATTACTGGACAAATAATGGGGTTTGGAAGGGCAAAAATTGCCCTAAATATAGCAGAGTGCATCTCTCTTTCCTTTCCTTTCAATGGCAGTGATAATGCCACTATTGTTTCATAATTGCTTCATAGCCAGTTGTGTAACTATCATCTTATCATTCAGACCTGAACAAGCATTTTTAATTTTCCCCAATAAAATGTTCCTCCCTTGCAAAAGCAAAATATGCCCCTTATTCCTCATTGAAGCCATATAAACCTACAGGGGGGAAAGATTGGTTAGATTAGGCTAAAGGTCCTTATAGTTCAAATTCTGTATTAAGAGCCACATTTATATTAAGACATGAGGAAAAGGCTCCCTTCCACTGTTGCTCCCCAGCAGCTGGAATTAAAGGTATACCTTTAAATTGTGACTTAGGAGATAGCTGGTAGACTAGAGATCAGTAATTAGTCTCTTTCCAATTTTAAAACCATCAAAAAGAGTAAAAGGAAGACGAGGGAGAAAACAATCTAGATATGGGTATAGAAAACAAGATATAAAACAAAAACCATGCACAGGCCCCTCAGACATGTTGTGATTGTAGAACATACCCAGAACATGATGGTTGGGAAATACAGAAGTTGCAATTTAGCATGTCTTTAGTGCAGGAGAGTGGAAACACTCAAGTGATCCTATAGCTTTTTCTTCTTTTTCCCTTTCCTTCTCGCTTGACTTTTGGTTTAATGTAGAAGGGAATTCTACATGAGCAGGGCTGTCAAACTTGTGGCCTGTGGGCCAGATGCATCATGCGCTGGCCATGCCCAAGCCTGGTTTAGCAAAGGGGCAAAAGTTGTGATGCATCACATGACGACGCGAGTTTGATGCCCCTGCTAATGAGGTTTTAGATTTCGGGTTTGATGACTCCGAGAATCACATTTCTAGCTAGCCTGCCACTGCCCCTTAATACCCTTCCTTGTATATCTAGTGTAATGCCTGATTGAGATCTGGCAATGCAATAGGCCAAAGAAGTGGTGAATCATATTCCTATTATTTCTCCGCATGTTCTACATATAAGATTTTTTTTTAAATGATGAGTGGAAATCAACAAATAGAAAACAGATTTGCTATTGAAACAGAAAAGGGAACTGGTTTGGATTGCTATCCTGTGATTCAAGTGAAATTAACTCCCTCCCCTCCACTCCATACATCTTATGTATCCCAGTTCATTAAACAGGTTCAAGATTCCCAATAGTAGCTGCAAGTTGAGGCAAGATGCTTTCCATTAATTGTTCCACTGTAGATAAACCCAAGAAATAGGATGATGTTTGACTCAGTTTTGGGGGCTAGACAATTAGTGGACTAATGGTTTTCCTTTTGCTCCTAAAAGACCCGATGAAAGGAGAAAATTTTATTGATCTGACTGCATACAAACACCTCCATACACTATTACATTCATAGGGTGATGTGGACAGAGGCTTTGGTCAAGGCAATCAAGTGCTGTATTTTTTTCCTACCTTCCAACAATGAAGAATGAACTGCCTCTGGCTGTAGATTGCAGCTTTCATACCTTGGTCATTATTCTTTCTCTCCTCTGTGCCAAAAAAGCAAATGCTTCTGTGGTTTTCGTATCATTTTTAGTCAGCCATATAATCATGTATATTATTTTTCTTCTATTGCCTTCCCTTCTGGCTGCTTTTGCTGACAGCCAAATATAATATTGTATATTGGGAAGAGAGGTATAATGATAATTGTACGCTCAGATTAAATGTTGATAAAATTGCTCTCAACATTTGTGTACATTTGGATGTACTGAAAACAAAGCTTACACCCAAAGTTACCTGAATATAGTTTGTCTAGTGGCTGTTCTAAGTTACACTTATGATCATTTTTCACACTTACAATCATTGCAGCATCTCATGGTCACATATTTTACATTCGGATGCTTGGCAACTGGCTCATATTTATGACTGTTGCCATGTCCTGGGGTCATGTGATCCCCTTTGGTGACCTTTTGACAAGCAAAATCAGAAGGGAAAATAAGATTCACTTAACAACCATGTTACTAATTTAACAACAGCAGCGACAAATATGGCAAGAAAAGTTGCAAAATGGGCCAAAACTCACTTAACAAATTTCTCACTTAGCAACCTAAATGTTGGGCTCAATTGTGGTTGTACATTGAGGACTCTCTGTATAATAAAAGTTGGGAATTGGATATCTCTTGTCAAAACTTGAAAACTGCATTTGATTGATGTATACCAAGGATAAAAGTTTTAAAGAGGGGAAAGTGAGAGAAATTGACATCAGGATTAGGTTTTATTCTGAAATATGTTTGCTTTTTTAAATATAAGATTTTAGTAATATCATGTAACATTTATTATGTCAAAGTGAGATTTGGGTTTTACTTTTTTCAGATACCATAAAATGCATAAAATAACAAATGGCTATTTGTTTGCTCATCCTCAAAAATGCCCAGGGCAACAATATCTAACTCTTGTTAGCCCTGGTTGCCCCTCAACTTTAAAACATCTGTGGATGTCTCTTTAACAAGTCCATCTCTTTATGGACTTATTAGATTTGTAGTGCTACCTAGTCATCAAATGATTTGAGGTAGCATACAGGTCTGGATGCATCCACAAGTTAAGATGGCAGCTGAGACTGGGGTGAAAGTGCTGGCTTTTTTTACACGCCCCAAAAAGGTTATATGCACTGGTGGGATTCAAATAATTTTCTGCGGTTCTCTGCCCTAATGATTTCTTCCAACAACCAGTTAACCAAACTGCTCAGAAAGTTAATAACCAATTCACCCAAAGTGGTGCGAACTGGCTGAATCCCACCACTGGTTACATGGTTGATGCATAAAGAGAGGTCAGGATTTTGATCATACAGCTTTCATCTTGATACTTTTGACACTCCTCCATTTCTCTTTTTTGTATGCAAGAAAGTTTGAAATACCTGGCAAATACATAACAATTAAAAAAAAACCTGTAACATTCAAGCAATTTCACCCCACATCCCAGCCCAGGATCTGTGGAAACCTGGTTTGTTCCTTCCTTACAACATGATCAGATTTATGCAGACATTGGAGGCAATGTTGTTCCAGAGAGCGGATGCAGCAACAGAAAAGGCACCATTTCCAAAAGAAAAGGAAAACAATTTCATGCACACTTCATCGTAAACTGATTTCCTCCAAAATGCTATGCCATCCCAAATTGCAAAGATTAATACATATGATAGTGAGCTCTCCCAACTGCATGTTATAATGCTTGCAATTATGCACAATTCAGATATAACAGTGGTGTTTCTGGGCTGGAGAAATACCATTTCCAGCCAGCAAACCCTGCTTCAGAAATATTTGACAGAAAACTCTGTGTTTTCCTTTGATTCTTACTTCAGCTCAATCTCTTGTTCCTGGAACCCTATCACAGGATCAAGCTCAAACACAGAATTGCCAGCATACAGCCCTGGAAATTTGGAAAGCAATAAAGGTTAGCTGCCACAGTGATTAAGAAGATTTTGAGTTATTTCAGTCCCATTGTCTGTATTTTGTTGCAATCCCTCCGTTCTTGCTCAAACTTCACTTCAAACTGTGTCAAGACATCTATTGCAAAACAAGGGACAGATGTACACAAATATATGCACAGAAAAATATGGAGTGTAGGAGTGGGGAAACACTAGTGATTTGTTTTCTATTTTGGAGGGAAGAGTTATTTTAACACACAAGGAAACCTGATGAGTGGGAAAAGGCACGTAGTTGTTGAACAGCTTGAAAGCACTGCAAGTGAGTGCCAATTGATTTGCCATTCTTGGTGCTCAACTATTGACCAGAAAGAGCAGGAATTTATTGGTTGATGGTTGTGTGACAACTATACTCCTAAGAACATATAAACATGCTTATGCACACATCCTCTTAGTATCTGAAGGGCTTAGGAAATAGTCAAAGCTTGTTAGATTTATCTTGGATGGATGAGAAGACTTGACAGATGGAAAATCTGGTCATCAGGAAGGGCCCTTGAATATAACTATTATATTCAAGTATGTACGTATGTATTTTTGTTCATTCACTCACTCATTCTTTCTACAAGTATGTATTTTGAAAGTGGTGATTTGGAGCCATGATTTTTTTTCTCCAAAGGAAAAAATGTTTGAGGGATTTCTGGTCAGAAGCACTAACAGAAAGGAAGTAGAATATGATTTTTGCCAATTCCTTTTGTTTCTGTAAATTGTCCTATACTCCCTCATAGTTCCAATAAGCATGAGTGAGAGAGGACTGTGTGGATTAAATGAAATCTGTAAAGCTTGTTTGTTTCCTTCCTATCTTACACACAGACTTCACAAATATATTAAATATAAATATAATAATATAGGCTGGTATTTTGCATTGCCAACTTCCCATTTACAAGAATTCTAATCAAATAAATTTGTAAGGGGTAGTAAGTCTAAAGTCTTAAGAGAGGTACTAACAGCTGCCCTGTTCCCTGCCTACTTCTGTTTTAGGATGAGTTCCTTTGCATTTCTCAATCAAACTATTTGTGCTTAGTTGGCTCTTACAATCTGATGAGCCAGCTTGGGATCCCTTTATTTGTCCAAGGTCCATCTAAGCTTTTGTTTGATTTAAAAAAAAAAAAGATGCATTCAAAACTCTGTGTGCCTCATTTCATTCTGCATAAAGTGAGAGACATGCCAGTCTCCTGAAGTACTGAAAGATTTAAAAAAAAGGAGACCTTTAGCCTAAGCATCATTGCATAAAATTTTGGGTGGCTGATTGATGGCACTCTGTCCACTATGCAATGCCCTTGAGATGGCTTTTCAAAATGGGTGGGTTTTTCATGACCACAGCTGTAAAAATCCAGAGCCTCACATAACATCTGACAGCTCCAGGCATAGAAACCCATCTGACCTAAGTTTTTTTTTAAAAAAAATAAAGATGGGGATGCAGGGTTTTTTAAAGTTTTCAAATAATGTCAGCTTGTCACTTCTCAGAAACTTTCTAATTCTTTCCAGCTGTATATCAATCATCCCATTAACTCTTCTTTCCTGATCCCCCACTAAGTTATCTGGGGATTGGCTTATTCTGACTGAAACATTTTTGGCAAGGCTCAGAGGAGACCGTGTGCCTTGTAGATAGGCCATGATGTCATGCACACTCACTTATAGCTTTCAGCAGAACTGTTTTACAAAGAAACCACTTCTTTCCTTGCTGCAATTATCTAGCTATTAGAGTATATTCTAAAGACTTATTATATTTTAAGAGTGATATCACTGCTTGCTTTAATGTCCAGTTCTTGGACCAATTTACACTCACTTCCTGTGACACTGTGTTAGTTGATTGGGGGTTTGGCTTCTGTAAGCTAAGGTTAAAGCAACCATTGAAAGGCAAAAGGAGAGCAAATGTAGTGAAGTTCACTAATTAGTGTGACTTAACACTGGGCATTATTAATGTTTGAAAAAAGCTGTTATACAATAAACCCACCTTTGTGTCATCTTTGTGGTTATAACCTGCTTCCATCACATAGTCTCTCGTTTTTTTTCCTCTTTTCTTGGTCTGCTTGACCTGACATTAACTTTGGCAGCAAATGAGTACAATCTCTGACTCCATTCATTGTGGCTAGGCCATAATATGTTTAGCTGTGTTTCAGCTCAGTGCAAGGGTGTCAAACTCATGGCCCGCAGGCCGGATGCATCACACTCTGGCCATGCCCACCCCCGGGTTAGTGAAGGGGGGAAAAGTTGTGAGACGTCACATGATGACAATGTGACGACATCACAAGTTTGACACCCCTGGCTCAGTGTGATTTGTACCCCACAATTGTGGCTTAGAAATGATTTTGGGGTCAGTGCAATTATAACTTGCTCAGTAACCAGGGTTAACAAGCCACTTCCTTTCAACATAATGGCTTAGAATAAGGGGGAGCTCCAATGGGGAGTGCCTGGACCTTCTGCATCAAGATGAGGAGAATTAATTCAGTGTCTATTACAGTTATGCAATCTCCCTATACACTTCTCCCTTCTGGGCTCCCATTAGGTATATTGGGCAACAATTCTCACCATTCACAGCTGATAATTGTCTTAGTGATGGCTAACTTGGGAGATTTAATCCAAGACATTCCAGTGTGATAGAATGTAATAGTCTGGGTGCATTCCAGATGAATAAGAGGGAGTTCAATTCAGATATTTTGTATGAGAGAAAGAGGGTGAAGAAAGCCCCTCCCTAACAGCTCTCAGAGTATATGCTTAATGTAGACAGTAGAGTGCTTCAGGTTGGCAAGGTTATGTCTGCAGATGTGGAACAATAAAAAAATCTGTTTGGAAGAATCATCATCTGTCTTTTGGGGCCCTGACATTGGCAAACTCCAGCTAGTTTATCCTTTCATTTTTCATAATCTTCCTAGCGTCCAGTAATAACAAAAGTAATGATCCACAACCTGATCAAAGCAGTGACCTCCACCTCTATTGTGGCAAATATATAATATAATTAAAATCAAATATTTATAATGTGAGAACTGTTACAAATTTAATTTTTTTAAATTCCCCTTCTCTCTCCTCTCGGCTCTTCCTGCAGGCATCCATATGACAGTAGCCAAGAGGTGATTGTTTCTGGACAGCTGCAAGTGCCCTCATTCCATATAAGGGACACCATCATTGATCTCACTTCTGCCACCTGCCCTCACACAACCGCCACTTCCACTGGCGGCAATAGGTCTTTGGTTTCCAAACAAAACATTCAGGCCGTAAGCTAATCATAGCACAGGAAAGAATAGGAACAAAAAAGAAGAAGAAGCGGTCTTGACAAAGCACCCTTCCCGCCTGTCCAAAATCCAAATATGACTTTGGACTTTTTCAAAGTGCACACATTAAACATCAAGCATGAATGGAAAACTGAGAGTATAGCCAGCTTTCCCCATCTGGCTGGGCTCATAAATTGCAACTGATTCCAGAATGCAACAAGATTATATTACCACTGTAAATATGTTGAACAAACAAACTTAACATTTTGGGCAGAGAGCTTCTCTGGATGTTAACATTCTTTATTTTGGAAATTTTTCCCCCAAAATTGAAAACTTTAAACTCTGCTTGTTTTCCTGATCTAGCAGTATCGGACCTGTCAAACATATTGAAGCATATGGATGGAGTAAACAGTGAATCACCCATAGAGAGGGCCAAAATGTGAAAACTCTCCATTTAGGGAATGGTTACTGTAGTTTTGTGGTCACCCCTGTTCTCTCTCAAGCTGTAGAATGGATTTGGACAGATACTACTTTTAAAAAATGAATGTCTACAACTGTAAGTCAAGGAAGGCTTTGAGGAGAACATCTCTAAAATGTGAATTAGTCTGTGCTGTAAGAAAAGAATCATTTTAATCTGAGGTAGCCCAGCACAGAAAGATTTCAAAAACCAATCTGAGACATTGCTAATTATATCTTGTAAGAATACCACCTCAGAAAACATTTTTTAAAAAATCAAGTATTGTCACTCATATTTGATTTTCAGTGGCATGATACAGTATCAATTTTTTAAAGTAACTGATCATTTTAAATGACTGAAAATATTTTTTTTCAAAATGACTGAGTCTGTGAAATGACTGCAAATAATCTCCTAATTTGATGGGATGGCATTTGTCACTCTCCACTATTACTGAATAGCCCTGTCTAGCTTTTCTATATACTAATGCAAGAGACTGAAAATTCAGTAAAGAATATCTTGGAATTTTAATGCCTTCAAGTTTTTTTTCCTTCTGTTTGAAAAATGGTCAACTGACCTATTTCCCCTATAATAAACAGAAACACTTGATTTAGGAATAGCAATTTAACACTTAGGTGGAAACCTTTGCAAGAGTGAGCAAGGCTTGACCAAATTGAAGACTTAAGCATTTGGAATGAATTTAATCTGAAACCTATTTTCAAGGCTGGCCATATTATTAACCTAAAGTCATAACAGGTGAACAATGCTCCATTCTTTCAAATAAGAAAAATACCATAGTGGACCAGCTTATAGCACAAGCTAGAAATTGTACAATGAATTCTGCAGTGGGACGACCACATTACCTGCTGTTGTACATTTAATCCAAATCAGAGTGTCACTGTAGTGAGTGCTTAAAATGGAAGGAAACCTTAACTTATTTCTAGTCTCAATTTTTCGCTGTTCCCAAATGTAGATATTATTAGAGTATCATATGGGGAGAAGAGGTGAAGGTGGCAAATGAAATGTTACCTCATGTTTTATTGGCAGGAGTTCACATTTGAAGGAGTTTGCCTTCTTCTTTGTTTTAAACATTCATCAAAGGCAAATTTGAAATGAAAGATATGAAAAGTTCAGTTAGAATCCCATAATGTAAGATGGTGCAAGATTTAATTTCAATTCCATTGCCAATGGATTCAAAATCAGGGCCAGGTTTCGGGTGGATCTTTTTTCCTCCTCCATACTTTAAAAAAATATGTCAGAGTAATGGCTATGACTAATAGGAGATGTGCAAAAGGGCCTTTGGGAAGAAATGCAGTGCAATCTCATTTTTCTGATACAATAGGCCTGTTCCTGTTCACTGCAGAGCTGTTCAGTTGGAGCAGAGTTTGGCAAAGGTTTTCCATTAGGCCCTGCCCCCCTTATGCTGGCTTATGTTGTGTTATGTTTATTACACTTGTATGCGGCCCTATTCCCGAGGGACTCAGGTGGCTAACAAACAAAGTGGGGAGGGGGGGAAATACAAAAACAAAGACAAAAAACAAATACAAAAACAGCTTAAAAACAATGCAACAATCACAACAATTCAAGTGGGGCTGGGAACTCATCAGCCCCAGGCCTGCTGGAACAGCCAGGTCTTGACGGCTTTGCAGAAAGCCTGAAGGGTGGTGAGGGTCCAAATCTCCACGGGGAGATCGTTCCAGAGGGCCGGAGCAGTCACAGAGAAGGCCCTCCCCCGAGGGATCGACAGTCGACATTGGCTAGCGGATGGAATTCAGAGGAGGCCTAATCTGTGGGATCTGATTGGTCGTAGGGAGGTAATTGGCAGAAGGTGGTCTCTCAAGTACCCAGGTCCAATACCATGTAGGGCTTTAAAAGTAATGACTAGCACCTTGAAGCACGTCCGGAGTCCAACAGGCAACCAGTGCAGCTCGCGGAGGATAGGTGTAACGTGGGTATACCGAGGTGCACCCACTATCACTCGCGCGGCTGCATTCTGGATAAGCTGAAGTCTCCGAATGCACTTCAAGGTCTGCCCCATGTAGAGCGCATTACAGTAGTCCAGTCTTGAGGTCACAAGGGCATGAGTGACTGTTCTGAGGGCCTCCCGGTTCAGGTAGGGACGCAATTGGTGCACCAGGCGAACCTGGGCAAATGTCCCCCTGGTCACAGCCGACAGATGATGTTCTAAAGACAGCTGTGGGTCCAGGAGGACTCCCAAATTGCGAACCCTGTCTGAGGGGCGTATAATTTCACCCCCCAGCCTAAGAGATGGAATACAGGGCCAATCTTTGGGAGGGAAAAACACAAGCCACTCGGTCTTGTCGGCTTGCTCTTTGTACCTCATGCCAGCCATATTAAAAAATACCTTTTGGGAAATCTGATTAGCAACAGGTACAGCCTGACCTTTATCTTCCTTTTCCTTGTTCCACTGTTTGGTTATGTCCTCTATGTGCTCTAGTTGTGGAATCTTCCACATATAGGACTCATGGTCCAAGCTCAAAAAGCCATATTGCTTCCTCAGAGACCAATTCACAATCAGAAACCAGAAAACCTCCATCAGAAAATAAGGACAAATTTCTAGATGTGTAAAAGTAACCTTGGGGAACAGAAGAAAGACCACAATCAGATAAAAGTACAGTAATCCCAGGTTTAGGCATAAATATAATTTGAGAAAGCTTCAGACATGACCCTGCCTAGCTCTCTTTGAAGATAAGGAGGAGGGAGACACATTCAGACTTGCAAGATTCTTTTATTGTAAGCTTATAATAAACGTAGTATTAGCCCTGATGACTTTGTTTTCCTTGTTTGATCTACCTTGAAGGGCTGGCATCAATCTTGCAACTGCTAGCCAACTGTAACTGTTGTTGCAATACAAGAAACAGTGTGTAGCGTTTTAGAAATTTTTGACAGTAACTTTGAATTAAACCTGTGGAAACATCAGCTTTTCAAAAAATCCCTAACATTGTTTTATGTGTTGTGGGAGATGCAGTATATTTCTAAAATGCTGTTTTTAAGTTTTGAACATTTGAGATTGTTCTGGTTTTGATTTGTCTGAAAGCTAAAGATAACACCATTGTCATTTATAAATGGCCTTCGAAAAGGCTGACATTCATAAAGACGTTATAAACTATGCACCAAATTTATTTTCCTGTTTTCAATTGTGACACATTCAGACAACCAATTATTGCTTTTCTAGCAGGCAACATGATCTCCAACCTAACCTGCACAATTGCCAAGTGTTCTTTCTTACTGTCTCTCACATTCTGTGAAAATTTATCAGATTGTTTTGTTTGATGTTTGGGGAAGGAACATTAGACACTTAGCTTTTATTTTGGAAAATATATGCACTTGAATTTTCCGGAGCATATGATCCCTTTCTTGGACGTGTATGTTGTGTGTGGGGGGAGGGGCAGGGGGGATGGAACATTTCTGTTGTGATCTACCATTCAGGTTGTGTTAGGGGGACAAATAAGAAAACAATATGCAGTTTCCCAAGGAATCTGTTTTCTCTGTAACACAGGCTCTATTTAATAGGTTAATCAGCCATTTTTCCCCTAATGTATAACATGTCAGACCCTTGGATGCATAGAATTCTTAAATATTTCCATCATTTTTATATTTCCTTTCCTAATTGTTATATTGCTTTATTTATTCACAAAAGGGACAAAGTCTAAACTTCAGCAATATGGAGACAAAAGGGGGAGAAAAGAGCCTGAGAAATTACTACAGTGGGAAATGTGCCAAATTGGGAACAAACAGGTTTTATAACATAAAGTGGCTATTTCTCACTCACTCTGACCCATTTTCCATTTGAACAAAATAAATAAATAGATGATGCCATAAAAATGATCACACACAAATTCTTTTTAAAAGAATTTATTGACTGGTGTGGTGCTTTGAAAAGGCTTCTACATCTGTGAGATCTGACTGGCTCTGTTTTTTCAATTATGTAATGTGTTATTAATAACAGCTACCTAATAATTTATATTAATCCACTGGTGTTTTGGTCTATGTCAGTGCCAGAGGCAAAGAGAACAACATGGCTTTGTTACTCCTTCTGAATGACACCACTAACTAAACCATCGTTTCTTTCAGGTAGTTGAACATTTGGACTGAGCATTGCAAATACCAATTTTCTAATTAAAGGCCAGCTGTCCTGCTTCCAAAGATGCAAAATTCATGGGTGGTTAAAAAACTGGACTGAGTCCAGCTTTACTGGCTCTGGCTGGGAGGGAAAGTTTCCACCCGCATCTAAAGTTGCATCCCAATGTCTCAGTGTGGCTCAGCTGGACTCTATATTGCCCAAATGCAAGCCAGAGATTATTTCTCTTGCTTGCATTTGAATTCTAATAATTTAAAGCAAATTTTATATATGTATGTATGTATGTATGTATGCATGCATGCATGCATATGTGTGTATACATACATATATACATATACATATACATATACATATATCATATATATAAATAAATATTACACCGACAAATATTTAGCATGTTCTACAGGCAGCCATTTCAGATGTGTCAAACATAAGCTGTAGCAGTAATTGTACATTTTCCTAAAGGAACAAAATAAGGTTGTGACCATATTAAATGTAGACTGATTACTCCAGCAGATTCTTCATAAATACTTTGCAAAGAGTCTGGCAGTTTCAGCTAAGTGCTAGTCTCACTTTAAAGAAGGCATCAAAGATCAGCCCACATCTCTCTCCGAGTGTATCATTTCACAAGTTGTTAAGGTTAGAACAAGATATGCACATTTACAGTTTTAGGAAACATTTCACTATCTAAATTCAATTCCAAAAGCTTACCTCTTGGTTTTTGACCAATGTCTGAAATCAGTTAGTGCCTTTTCCAAAATGGCACCCGAATGACGGAAACTTCTTGGGATGGTAGCCTTCTGTTGACTTTGGTTTTCAGGGTATTGAGTATTGAGTATTGAGTAATTTATTTATATGCCGCCCTTTTCCCTGGGGGGACTCAGGGTGGCTTACAACTCGAAAAGGGAGGGAAACAAACAATCAACACATAAGACAGTACATCATTAAAAGCACAATATTCATACTATTCGGGTGGGTTACAGTCTTTAATCCCAGGCCTGACGGGATAGCCAGTTTTTAAGGGCTGTGCGGAAGGTCTGGAGGTGGTGAGGGTACGAATCTCCACGGGGAGATCGTTCCATAGGGTCGGAGCTGCCACCGAGAAGGCTCTCCTCCGTGTAGTTGCCAGTCGACATTGACCGGCAGATGGGACTCGGAGGAGGCCTAATCTATGGGATCGAATTGGTCGGGTGGAGGTAATTGGCAGTAGGCGGTCTCTCAAGTACCCAGATCCACTACCATGAAGGGCTTTGTAGGTGACAAGTAGCACCTTGAAGCGTACCCGGAGATCGACCGGTAGCCAGTGCAGCTCGCGGAGGATAGGTGTTATGTGGGTGAAGCGAGGTGCACCCACAATCGCTCGCGCGGCTGCATTCTGGACTAGCTGAAGTCGCCGAATACTCTTCAAGGGCAGCCCCATGTAGAGCACATTGCAGTACTCCAGCCTAGAGGTCACAAGGGCACGAGTGACTGTTGTGAGAGCCTCCCGGTTCAGGTAGGGGCGCAACTGGTGCACCAGGCGAACCTGGGCAAATGCCCCCCTGGTCACAGCTGACAGATGGTGTTCAAAAGTCAGCTGTGGGTCCAGGAGGACTCCCAAGTTGCGGACCTTGTCTGAGGGGCGTAATATTTGACCCCCCAGCCTGAGGGATGGAATACTTGCCGAATTAGTGGGAGGGAAACACAACAGCCACTCGGTCTTATCTGGGTTAAGCACAAGCTTGTTAGCCCTCATCCAGTCCCTAACAGCTTCAAGGCCCTGGTTCATCACGTCCACCGCTTCATTGAGTTGGCACGGGGCGGACAGATACAACTGAGTATCGTCCGCATACTGGTGGTATTTTATCCCGTGCCGCCGAATGATCTCGCCCAGCGGTTTCATGTAGATGTTAAAAAGTAGGGGGGACAAGACCGAACCCTGCGGCACCCCACATGTTAGGGGCCTAGGGGTTGATCTCTGCCCTCCAACTAACACTGACTGCGACCTGTCCGAGAGGTAAGAGGAGAACCACCACAAAACAGTGCCTCCCACCCCCACCTCCCGCAGTCGTCGCAGAAGGATACCATGGTCGATGGTATCGAAAGCCGCTGAGAGGTCAAGGAGAACCAGGATGGAGGCGTGGCCTCCGTCCCTGGCTCTCCAGAGGTCATCGGTCAATGCGACCAAAGCGGTTTCTGTGCTGTAGCCAGGCCTGAAGCCAGACTGGAATGGGTCAAGATAACTAGCTTCCTCCAAAGACCGCTGGAGCTGAAAGGCCACCACCTTCTCAACAACCTTCCCCACAAAGGGGAGGTTGGAGACTGGACGATAGTTGTTAAGAACGGCTGGATCCAAAGATGGTTTCTTCAGGAGGGGTCTCACCACCGCTGCCTTAAGAGCTGGGGGAAAGACCCCCTCCCGAAGGGAGGCGGTAACAACCGCCTGGATCCAGCCCCGTGTCACCTCCCTGCTGTTAGCAACCAGCCAGGAGCGGCACGGGTCCAGTACACATGTGGAGGCACTCACAGCTCTCATGGCCTTGTCCACGTCCTCAGGGGCAACAGCTTGAAACTCAACCCAGCGATGGCCTACCAGTTTATCCCCCTGTGCCTCGGCTGGATCTGCGAAATTGGAGTCCAAGTCCGACCGAAACCGAGCAACTTTGTCCGCTAGGAACTGGACGTAATCCTCAGCCCTACCCTGCAAAGGCTCCCCCGTATCCCTCCTATTTAGGAGGGAACGGGTTATCCTGAACAGGGCGGCTGGGCGTGACTCAGTGGAGGCAATCAAGGTGGCAATATAGGTTCTTTTCGACGTCCTGATTGCCCTGATGTATTCCTTGATGCTCGGTTCGATTCGGATTTATTGGATCTCCATAAGTGCTCTAGGCGTCTCTTCCGGCGCTTCCTCTCCCGGAGTTCCTCAGTAAACCAAGGGGGCCTCCTGGATCCACTGCCTCGGAGCGGCCGTAGTGGCGCAATCTGGTTAAGAGACTCCGTCGCTGCCGAGTTCCAAGCAGCAACCAGAGTCTCCGCCGGACTGTGGGCGAGGGTATCAGGAATAACCCCAAGCTCCGTCTGGAACCTCAAAGGGTCCATAAGTCGCCTGGGGCGGAACCACCTGGTCGGTTCCTCCTCCCTACAGTGGGGGTTTGGTCTCCGAAAGTCAAGCCTCAGTAGGCAGTGGTCTGACCACGACAGGGGTATGATCTCACTACCCCTCAGACCAAGATCACAAGTCCACTGCTCCGAGAGGAATACGAGGTTGAGCATGTGACCCGCTGAGTGGGTTGGGCCCCGAATTACTTGGGTCAAGCCCATGGCTGTCATGGAAGCCATGAACTCCTGTGCTCCATCAGAGTGTTCACCGAGCGAAGGCAGATTGAAATCCCCCAGGACCATAAGCCTGGGGAACTCAATTGCCAGCTCGGCTACCGACTCGAGGAGCGAGGGGAGGGCTGCTGCAACGCTGTTGGGAGGCAGGTATGTTAACAGCAAACCCACTTGACCCTTGAGGTCCAACTTCACCAGCAGGGACTCACACCCGACAAGCTCCAGAGCAGGGATCCTACGAGGTACTAAAGACTCTCGGATAACAATAGCCACACCCACACCCCTTCTCTGAGCTCTCGGCTGATGGAGCACCTGAAAACCTTCTGGGCACATCTCTATGAGGGGGACTCCTCCCTCCGGGCCCAGCCAGGTTTCAGTAATACATGCCAGGTCTGCCCTCTTGTCTAAAATAAAGTCCCGGATGAGGGGAGCCTTATGAACTACAGACCTGGCATTTAGCGACAACAGCCTGAGACCAGGGTCCTGATTACTCGTGCCATCTGGCCTTGGAGTGGGACTCATAGGGCCAGAATTAGGGATCTCTGTAACGTAGCGAGCCCTCCTTCCCCGGTAATGGCCAGCCCTAAAGTCCCCGCCATATCTGCCCCTCCCTGTTACGACCATGATGCTCCGGCCCACTCCCGTGTCCATAGTCCCCCCGACCACCCCAATGACCCCCGCATTCCTCGGCAGGTCCTCCGAATCAAACATACTCATTCACTCACCCAGGCAGTCCCCACGTAATAATTAAAAACACAGAAGTACAACAATAATGGCAATAAAATGGGATCATTCACTCAATTACATACATGTCGCATGCATATCCCATACAAAGAAAGAAAAGGAGGGAGAGAAAGAAAGAAAGGATAGATTGCGCAGCTGTTAGGGTGCGAGTTCAGGCAGAGCCAAATGGCTCTCAGCATTCAAGGTGGTTGAGATAATTGGCGTCCAGCTATGGTCCAGAGAAGGTATACAGGGGAGTAACTCGTATCCCCCTCTTCTGTAGATCTGAACAGGTCCAAAAAGTCCGGAACAATTGAAGCAGGGGGCCTTCTTACACAGGCACTGTCCCAGATAGAGCCCCAGAGGCAATGGCGGGTGGTGATAATAATAATAGTCAGAGCCAGGTGGGGCTGTGCCAGCGAGCCTGAAAGTCCAGAGGCCGCGGCCAGAGGAGGCCAGATGATAGAGTGCCACAGTAGGGGAGCGCCAAATGCCGGGCGGAAAACACAGGGGGAGACCCCACAGCAACAGGGACGGGCAGAGAGGAAAACGCGCCCAAAGAGCCACCCGACCAAGCAAGAACGGAGGAGGAAGGAGGCAATGCTGGA
Organism: Thamnophis elegans; assembly: GCF_009769535.1. Lineage (NCBI taxonomy): Eukaryota > Metazoa > Chordata > Lepidosauria > Squamata > Natricidae > Thamnophis > Thamnophis elegans. Next base: position 60,686,669 of record NC_045542.1, read on the forward strand.
GAGGAAGTGAGGCCGAGTAAGGAGGGGAGCCATCCGGAAAGGCCGATGCAGCATCAGGGAAAGCCAACCGTCCGATTTGCCCAGTCCCAACACTGTTCCGGCTCGTTCATTCTCCCTCCGGGGCGATAGTAGCCCAACGAAGCCCCAACGAAGCAGCTCAGCAGGCAGAGTGGAATCGCCGAAGCCGCCGAAAAAACGCCACCGCTGTAGCCAACGTGGTGCCGCCCCCACCCCCCCCCACCGCCGAGACAACGCAGGCAGCTCACAGACCTCCGGAGATTGTGCAGTCCGGGGTCGCCCAGAAGCGGCGACCCCCGCAAAGGTCTGAGCTCCTCGGGTCCCCTGGATTCCGGACATCCCAAGGACCTTTTTTCGAGTACGAGGTTGTTGTTCTTTGGGGTTTTTCAGCGTTTGTTCACCTCGTTAGATCGGAACGAAACGCCTGGCAGCCATCTCTGATCTCGCACATGCGCACCAATAATGATGATGATTGTCAGTGCCGCAATTTGGAGAGCCTCATTTGAGCACATTCATTTGTGCTTACAGACAGTTTCATTCTTTGCTACTTTTATGTATCCTTTTTCTGTTATTTTGGAGTTTGCTTGAAAAGGCAGGGCAACAATGAAAGAAATATACTTGCCAAAGAGTAGTTTATTGATGCTTGTGATGCCATAGGTTATTATTCTTTTTTTAAAGCCAGTGTACATTACTCTTCTTTTCATCCACTGTGTTATTAATGTTATTTTGTTTTTTTGTGTGCCCTCCTGGTTTGTTGATCACAGACAGGTGATTGTCAGAATTGAATCCATTAATTTACTCCCATCATCTAGAGAAGACCTACTCCAAAGACCCATCTCCTCATGGAGGTCTGTGTGGCATAAATTAGATGGCTGCCTTCTCAGTAGAAATCCCTGCCTTCTGGCACACTTTTCCCTTAGAAGTACATGAAGAATTTTGGGAAAGGGTTAAACCTCTTTTCTGTTCTTTCAATGCTCTTTTGATTTCAGCTAACTAACAATGATCACCTCTCTTGAGTTTTCTTTAATGTTCATTTTTGGGAGGTTTTTTGTGATTAAACAACCACCAATAAATTATTCAGTGGCCAATATATTTCATTTGTGCCTTGCCTTTTCCAGCAAACTCAAAACCTTTTACCTTCAATTTGATTTACATTATTATTAGTGTAATGTGCAAAACCAAACAATTGTGCCTAATGAATAATCTGTAGGGTAAATGTGTGATGCAAATAAAGCCTCTAGCAAGTGGTATGGTCAAAAGAGCACGAATCTGAGAAGCAACATGGTAAGCTTTTTTATTTCTCCTTTGGGGAGGAGGGGGCTTCTTCATTAGATATCACTTTGTAGTTTGTACAGGGCTATAGCCCCTTCAACGGGCACTCGAGCTTCCTGTATTCACGCTGACGTGCCGCATGCATCAAAGTACCCATTGTGGCATCCACTTGCAAACACTGGATATACACCCCGGGCCACCCTGCAGGAGTTGCTTGCACCTGAATTAGTTATAAGGAAAACATGCCAAGCTCCCGGTTCAACTCACACTTTGCTGCAGATTGCCACAAGGGAGAAAGGGAACAAGCAACGTTTCCTGCAGCATCAGACAAATGAGAGCATTGGACTCCAAGCCATTGGGTTTTGCAGAGGCATTTTCTTCTAATTCAGTCAACTATTGTTTACTCAGTGTCATTTCTTCCTTCCCTTTCAAGTGTTCAACCCACTTTAATTAAGAGGGATAAAACCAGGATATTTTATCTTGCCAAGGAGGCAGGCCTGAAATGCAGCTGGGGTGTCTTGCCTTAATACAACACCATACCGTTTGGGACAATCAATTGCCATAATTTATCCTCACTTTACAGCACAATATCCAATGGATGGCTGATAGGTGGGTTAAAAATAGCTTGAGGATGACAACCCTTCTGGGCTGCGCACAAGTCGATCCAACAGACTCAAGCTAGCTTCTGGACATTCATTCTGGTTCAACCTCCCTGAAACACAAAGCCAGGGCAAAAAAGTCTAAGCTTTGGCAGGCAATTAAATTTGGGACCTTCTGGAGGCCAAGATGGGCCTTTGCTCAATGTCCACAGAGAGTGTCCTGAATGATGACAGCCAAGCAGGAAGCACTGATTGAAATTCAGCTGTTACAGGAGTCACAAGCAAAAGAAAGTTTGTATTTCTTTCAGGTTATAACCATGACAGTCACCCCAGCCTGCAATATCCAGAGGGCTTGTGGTAGATGTAACAGCAATTTTACAAGGTTGTTTTGGAAGGTGACAGACTTTGAGCAATAACAAATAAAGCTGTATAAATCAGGAAGCAGCACAAAATGCCATTGGCAGTGTTAAGTTCCACTTTTCAATCAAGGGCTCCTCACCCCTCTGTGGCATGTAAGTCATGTTTGTATTAGCTGATGACACTCTGCAATAGCTTCACTTTTCAAGTGATGCCAAGGAGGCTGTGAAAGTCCTGAATTGTGGTCTGGATTTAGCAATGATTTGAATGTGAAGTGCCATATGGAATCTCAATCCAGATAAGGCAGAGCTCCTGTTGGTTGGTGGGCATTTGACTTTGGATTTGCCATGCAGTTTGTTCTAGGTCACAGGTGTCAAACTTGTAGCATCATGTCACTGTCATGTGATGTTTTACAATGTTTTTTACAATGTGGAGCTGGGATGGACGTGTCCTACATGTGACGTATCAGTTTGATACCCCTGTGAATATGAAGACTCAGGTATGCAGCCTGAACTTCATTCAAGACTGACTTTTCTTCTAGTGCTGGCTATGGTCCGGTATTCCTTTAGCCAATTTGGCTTCTGCTCCCCTTGTTTCTTCCCTGGAAAGAATGGATTGGGCCACCAAGATGAACTAGTTTTTGTTTTTTTTTAACATCTTGGCATTCTTGCAACATGTTCTCTAGGGAACTGCCTTTGTCCAATATTCAGAAACTGCAACGTGCAAGAAATATCCCAATTAGAAGGCTTTCTGTTTAATGAATGCTAGTCTTACATCACTTTAACCAACTCTAATTGTTTAGGGATCCAATTCAGGATATTTGGTGCTATTTATGAATCCCTAAACGAATATGACTTCTATACCGCATAGCTGATTTCACTAATTTTCCTAGAATCCCTTTTGTGACAGTACCCTAATTATAGAAACCACACACATACACACCAGAGATTAGATTAGCGCCTTCAATGTTTAGGTTTTGGCAGATGGTAAAGTGAGTATTTAGCATCTAGCCTTTTCTAGTGGCCAATGTGGGGATTAAATCTGAGTTTCTTCTCTTGCAAGTCACATTTCTCTGCCTTTAATTTTTATTGATCTTGTTCACATTCTTGTCATGTTTGTTCTGTGTAGCTTTTATTGTCTTAAACTGATTTCTAAAGATTGTAATTAATTTATTAAATTTATTCTTGACCAGATAGCATTTGTGTACACAACTCCCTCCTGCTTCAGCTGCTGCCACCACTTTTTTTTTTTTAATAACTACCCTCCAAATCTCTAATAATCAATGTTTATCATTTGGGGTGAATGCCAAATAAAGCAATGATTTCAGTTTGGAAAAAAATCTACAACTGTTACACTTTGATGGCTTCTGCTATTGTTGATGTTATTTATTTACTTTCCAATCCCATGTTAATTCGGAACAAAGGTTCATCAGGGCGTGGTTAATGCCAATGTCTCTTAAAGTCCAATTAGTGGAATCTTGGGCAAGATCCAGCCATCCTTGAAAGTGGCATATTGAATTTTTGGCATATTTGCCTCAATGTGCTCTTTGTCTGCAAATAAGCATGTAAATTAGAGAACCTGAACCAAAACTAAGCTGGAAAGACTATCCATTCTAGGCTATAGGATTTGGACACTTACAGAGACAAAGTATTTGTGTGTTTGTGTATTTGCATCCAAAAATACTTTAAGAAGAATTGGACAGCTTCTTCTCTCCATGAGAATGTCAACTTGGTTCAAAGGGCATTCTCCACAAACAAGAATGGGTCGTTATTTCTTGCAGTCAAAATAAGATTTTCATTTGCAGACTGCATGTTTACTTCCAATGTCATTATATCAGATCCTTGGCCAGCTTTGTCCCCATATCAACCATATCTTTCCATTTCCAATTAATAGAAATTATTAGCAGAGAGCTGGTGATGTGGCAAGAGAAGCGATAACCAAACCTCTTTGAACTCATGATTAGAGATGTCCCTAGTGTTACTGGCTACCTGTCTTAGAAACAGAGAAGATATAAAGGAGCAATGGACAGATTGGCTGTTACTCATTGCTGGCTGAAAGCTGAGACAGTTGCATATGAGCAAAGAATAGTACTTTGGACTTCTCCATTTACCTTGGCAACTCCAATGAATCCATAATCTCATGATACAGTCACTGCTTCTCCCATCACCTTTGTTAAATTGTTTGATATTTCCATTCTTTTGTTAGAGTAACACTCTCAAAGCCAACTCTGTGACACTACAATATTGAGATGTGTAAAATATCTCAAGCTTTGCCACCCATTATCCTGAAAACAGGATTGTGGGCATGACCAGAAGTGTTTTTGGATGTGTTGGACACATCCCAAGAATATAGGAAGACACCACTTCCTATATTCTCATTACTCATATTTGGAGTGGCACCTAAGCCAAATAAGTAAATAATTGGCCTCCCAAGCAGCCACTATATTTCAACATTTATTCATCCCATTATTCCTTTCTATCTACACTCTTCCTCCTTCTAATTGTTGAAATCAACAGCTCTCCAAGACTACAGGCTTCCAAACAGCTAGAGAAAAAGAATGGGGCAGGGGAAGAAGAGGGGTACTATTTGAGAGGCTTTATCTTTAGATGCAGCAGTCCAACCCTTCTTCTTTGCAGCATTCTGAAAATAATGAGAAAGATCAGCCTAGGCTTTGGTTGAATGGTTGCAAGTTGCCTTGCATCTGTCAGCTTCAGTAACTCCTTCTCCTTCTTCCCTGGTCAAGTCACTGTTTGTTTTGGTTGTCTAGCCTTGTAGGACTTAGTAACTTGGAAAAGCATGGCAAGAGCTGTCTGCCTCCCCTCCGAGGCTATGTCTGCTCCAATGTCTCATCTGCCTGTGTCTGATTATTTTATCTAAATTAGAATCTCTTGGCAGTGCTCAGTTAATTTTATTTTAAAAATTGTATACACAGATTTACAACTGGGAGCCACCTCCCCATATGCTTCTTCATTTCACATTACTTTACAATTTGCTAAATGTTCAAGTGGGATGTGGGAGGAGAGGCAAACAGCCCAGCCTACAGAAGCCCAGGCATAATCCTGACATTATGGAATTTCAGTAACTCAGTAGCAGGGTTGATCTATGGTACATTAATGAAAGAATGGAAAGCTTGGAAGCTACGTAGAATCTTCTTTCTTCCTTCCTTTCTTTCCTTCCATCCTTCCTTCCTTCCTTCTCCCCCCCTCCTCTTCCACCTCCTCCTCCTCCTTCTTCTTCCTTCTCCTCCTCCCCCCATTCTCCTTTCTCTTCTTCCTCCTCCCTTCTTCCCCCTCCTTCTCCTCCTATGACAAGATAGAATGCCAATCGTACAGTATGGACAGTAACATAATTAAAAACAGATAAAGATAATTTATTTTCAGTCCAGTTTCTGTTGAATAATACATACAAGGTGGTTTGGTTTGGTTTGGTTTGGTTTGGTTTGGTTTGGTTTGGTTTGGTTTGGTTTGGTTTGGTTTGGTTTGGTTTGGTTTGGTTTGGTTTGGCTGGGCTGGGTCGGGTCGGGTTGGGTTGGGTTGGGTTGAGTTGGGTTGGGTTGGGTTGGGTTGGTTTTACAGCATTTCAGAAGTGGTTCACCTTTGGGGACAGTTTTTTTTTAAATTCCCCATCTCACTGACAGCTCTAGAATTCACAAGTGTTTTCCAGGCAAATATAAACCAAGGCAATAGGAATCCCATGAACAAATTGTGCAGTTGCTTAAGAGGTATGGGAGACCATTTGGTCTCAAAGCAATAAAGAAATAATGAATGCTTTGTGATGTAAATGCTCATTTCTTTTTCATCACATGGAATATGAGGCCTATGATTCAGAGACTTGGGTCAACTCAATGATACACCAAATTGATACAACCTGATCAAATCCACAGCTCTTGGGGACAGGCAAGGTCTTTCCAGTGAAAATTACAGTACTCTTCACCTACGATGTAATATATGTATTATGGGGATATAGCAATTCTGGTTTTCCTTGGTGAGTAATTTCTTATACTTATTCTGGCAATACTGTTACAAGTTCCTAGCTCCTAATTCAAACAGTTTTTCATAAAATAGCATAAAGAAAATTAATATATGTGTAATAATACTACACTTAAAATTAAGCATAGAATTATCTTACCATCATATATCTCCATACTGTATATAGTCTGCACTTCTAAATAAAACGATTTGCTTTAATAAAAAAAAAATTACTTTTCTGTAACTTACCGCACTGAAGATAGTTGCAAGTCAATGCTTTTTTTAAAAAAAAAATCCCTCTTCCTCACGCTCCCCTTTTATTTCCCCTTACCCTTTTTCCCATTGTCTTTATTTTCATTTGTATTTTATATTAATAAAAAATTATTATTATAAAAAACAGTGATTTTCATGAAGAAAAGCCTCCCATAGTACCTGAGAACCATGTAGGATAATGAACACAAAAGGCAATTGTGGGATACATTATTTCAGATAGAAAGTCGGTTTGATCTAGCTGTTAAGGCATCAGGCTAGAAACTAGGAGATTGGGAGTTCTAGTCCCTCCTCTGGCACAAAAACTAGCTAGGTGAGCTTGGGTCAGTCACTTAGACAAGAATGTATAGGCAAACCACCCCTGAAATATCATGTGGAAAACTATAGGGATTTGCCTTGATGGCAAACCTATGGCACATATCTGCCAGCACGTAAGCTGTCAGCTCCAGCGGGCATATGCGCACTGGCCAGCTGACTTTTGGCCTTCCGGAAGGCTGGGGGAGGCCATTTTCACTCTCCTCAGGCTTCAGGAAAGCCTCCGGAGCCTGGGGAGGGTGAAAAACCTACCAGAAGTTTGGAAACAACCCATTTCTGACTTCCGGGGGGCCTCCAGAGAGCCTAGGGAGGGAGTTTTTGCCCTTCAGGAAAGCCGCCAGAGCTTGGGTAGGGCGAAAAATGGGCCTACTGGAAGTTCAGATCCATTTCTAGCTTCCGGAGGGCCTTCAGAAATGTTTGGTAGGCCCATTTTTCGTCCTTTCCAGGCTCCTGAGGCTTTCCTGGAGCCTGAGGAGGGTGAAAAGGGCCTCCCCCGTCCCCATAGGAAATAACAAGCTCAGCTTGGAGGCGAGCAGTGCGGCACATGTGGGGGGGGTGTAATGTGGAGGGCTTTGTGTGTATGTGGTGGCATGCTTTGCATTATGGGTGCCAGCACGCGTGCGTGATATTGCTCGAACGCTCACACATTTTTGGCACCCAACAACAAAAAGGTTAGTCATCACTGGCCTAGGTAGTTGCCAGGAGTCAAACTAACTTGAAAACAACTAAAACCTTCAGATGAGTCACAAAGACTGGATTATGGAAACTAAAATATTTCAAGTCTTCAGCTTCAAAGGGTGTCATCATTTCACTCTTGAGATCTTAGAGAAAACACGATCTTTTATCTGTATTCCCAGTAAAAGAAAACATTGCAAGATAGCTGTGCAGATGAAGATTTACTCTAGTTTTCCTAGGCCACATCTCTCTACTTACGCATCAAAAATGCCCGTGGGACACAGTCACAAAATGACCATTGATCTTCTTAGGTATAAAGTGGGACTGGTTATGCACATTCATTTCTGCCTCTCATATATCCCTGGCAATTCTTCCACACATGTCTCCCAGCCTCCAGGCCAGTCTAATATTGGAGTCTTTGGGGAAATGCCTGCTTTCATGCAATCAGTCAGGAAGGAAAATAAATAGAAAGCTGTAAAAAGAGGCACTTCCCAGACAAAGTCCAGGCCAAGCCTGATTCAAACATGGAGAAGGAGGGACTGAATATCTTTTTCTGATAGGGTTTTAATAGACACATTATGCAGGAACCTGGTGTAAATATTCTCAACATTGAAACCATTCCAACTCAAACCCAGCCCCACACACATTATTATCATCTTGATTTACAGCTGTCTGGATTTCACTTGACGTGACAGTATTTTATCAGTTCAGGGAACTCATGTAGATAAATGGCTCAGCTTCAGAGAGGTAAACACATGTCGGTCCATGACAATTATTTCTTTCATTAAGGATGAAAGTGATGGATGTGATCCCAATGGTTCAGTTTCAGTAATTTTTTTTATTATCTAGATAGGAGAAACCAGATTAGTGTTAAGTTTTAAGATGCCCTTACTCTGTTCTAAAGGTAAGGATCCAGCGAGCCAAGTAGATGGCTTCATACTTCATAGTAAACCATAATCTGATTTGCTGGGTTCTACTTTAGTTGATTCTGTGAACCCAGATAGGGTGATCTGTCAACCTTAGTTTATCCTGAAAAAAAAAACAACCATCATTCATAACCATGATTAATCAAAATTAATTATTGTCCTATGCAGGGTGTGGAGTGAATGTTAATGGAGAACTAACAAAACCCCATGAGATACAAAAAAGGAATAAAACAAGGATGCCAATTGCCTCTACTCCTGTTTATTTTAATTCTTGAAATACTGAATAGGGATATAAGACACCAGAGAACTGTAAAAGTAAAGATCAAAAGAAAAAGTTAAGGACATTTGCTGATGATTTGTGTTGGTTTTGGAGATCCATTATTCTATAGAACAGAAATACTAGTGGGATAATTTTTTAAAAAAAATATCAAATAATTTAGTGTACTAACAGGTTTTATTAAGCTTAATATTCAGAAGATAAAAATGTTAACATAAATGTAAAAAATAGAGGATCAAACAGAACTAATGAAGAAAAAGCAGTTTTAAAATTAAGGAAAATGAAATATTTGGGTAACACTCTAACAAATATGAATTGTATGTTATTTCAAAATAATTATTTTAAGCTACAAAATAAATTTAAAAAGACCACGTTAAAATGGAAGAAACTACCATTTTCTTTGTTGGGGAGAATTTCTGGGATAAAGATGAATGCTCTTCTTAAAACGATATTCTTGTTTTAGCCAATACCTGTTTTGACAAACTGATATACATTAAACAATGGCAAAAAGATATGCAGCATCTAAGTTTGAATGGCAAATACATGAGTTAAGAGAGGGTGTAAACCCCAGCGTGCAACCCAGAGTTGAGTTGAAATTGGACAGGACAGAAAACATCATTTTTGATAACTTTCAAATCAGAAAACACAGGTGAAGGTTGCATTGATGAGGTGGACAATGACACCAGATATTCCTTCCCTCCAAAATGCTGGCCAGCTCATGCTTATGCTGGGGTAAGTTGGAAGAGTAGATCTGCCTTCTGTCTTCTCACCTTGTAGTAGTTTTGGAGGCTGTGCTTAAGAAGAATTTATTTCTACTTGATGGTGGGATTCAGGTAATTTAACAACCAGTTCTCTGCCCTAATGATTTCTTCCAACAACCAGTTCGCCAAACTGCTCAGAAAATTAACAACCAGTTCTCCTGAAGTGGTGCAAACTGGCTGAATTCCACAACTTTTTGTACTATAAGGAAAGAACAGAGTGGAAAGAGCAACAATGGAAAAGAGGAAAAGATTGATAAGTCTAGTTCACGATTTCTTCCAAAAATTATTAACCAGTCAAGAATTGAGACTTTCCATACAGTTTGTAATGTTTTACTCATTCTTTCATGCTTCTCAAAAAGAACTACGATCAAATTAAAGTCATCCAAATTCTTTCAAATTTCTATGTAAGAGTACAAAAGACCTCCTATTCAGTACAGTGGAATCTGAAGCTTGTATATATAAATGAATTATCATACTTGAATGGCATTGCTGAGTGAGAGAAACAATTAAAGCCATCCTGTTAACATTTTACAGGTTTCAATTATCTTCTCAGTGTACCCTGGATATTGATCGAACGTCACAAGCAAATTTCTCAATCTATATTGATGAGTGGCAGCAAAGTCATTAAAAGCCTTTGTAAAAATATATTATGCAAAAAGAGGATAAACAGTATCTCTTTTGAAGCATTTTATTCAGAAATGCATATATTGTTCTGCCTCATGTTATAGAGCTTAATGCTTTTATTTCCATTTTCAACCAACAGTTTTTGGTGGAAATGGAAATAAAATTTTGTTATGTTCAATTTGTGTTCATGTACTCACACAAACACATCAGGGTTTGTTTTTCCAATGAGCATAATTATTGGCTGATTTAAATTTCTTAGATTTGGATAATGAGAAAAGAATGGGTTCCCTGAAAATCCATTACCTTTATTCCTAACCTGCCATCCAAACAAACATACCAAGTGGCTCTGTTAAGGTTAATATTTTCAGATTCACAAAAATCTGGCTGAGGATAGGAATAGGTAGTTAAAAAAAAGGAGGAAACCCATTTTCTTCCGAAGCCTCAGCCCTATTTTCAATCTTAGAGGGAGAAAACTACATTTTTTACCCTCAAAATATTTACAAATGTAATTCTAGGCATGCCTACTCTACTTGTTGTTGTTGTTGTTAGTTGCAAAGTTGTATCCGACTCATCACAATCTCATGGACAACGTTCCTCCAGGCCTTCCTGTCCTCTACCTTTCTCTGGAATTCATTTAAGCTCATGCCTACTGCTTCAGTGACTCCATCCAACTACCTGATTCTCTGCCTACTCTAGAGTAAAGCCTATTCAGAAATGAGCATGTATAAGATGAACTTCAAGTGTTGTTTCACTGGAAAACACAGAAACATGGAAGCAATGCAAAAGACACCTCAGCAAATCAAGCTTGCCTTCTGCTAACTGAATGCCCCCATGTGGTTTTCTTGGCAGAAGTCCAGAAGTGAGTAGGCCAAATTCAAGTAAACTGGCTTAAAGATAACCATGCTGATCCTGAAATGAATGCATTCCACTGTTATGCAGAAACTCTCTCTCTTCGTATTATGATGTTCAGTCCAGGGTGCATTTTAGTCATCTTTCTTTAATGTGTTTCAATGAGTTTAGTAGAACTTTTATGCGGATTACCACAAAGCAGTTTTGACATTTTCAGTGGAAAATCTTGCATTCATTCAACAGCCTCTCACCAGAAAACAGAAAAATGGTTGGATGTCTTTGCATTCCCAGGCGTGTTATGTTTGGGAGGAGAAGGTTCAGTTAGGGTGAATGATAAATTCCTAAATCCTCTGTGTTTATAATCTCAGTAAGGGTAATTGCAACATGTCGGCATTTATTCATTGTATATTATTTCTTCAAATGGGGCTGTCCTGTCTTCAGCCTCAACCACATGCTGACAGTTTGTGGTTTTCAATTTGCCTTGCCGAAGGTTTATTTGCTTAACAAAGAGCCTTAGTTAGAGTCTCTCTTTGTCAAATTTCCTGACCTGAAATATGAACTGTAGCAGATGCATAAAGAGAAGAGCAATCTGGCAAGACAAGGGGTATACCTGCTCCAACTTTGTAGCCACAATCCCCAAGCTGGTATTCTGAACAGAAAACCAATCAAAACATCCCCTTTTTCAATTGGGTCCAGAATTCAAATCCAAGCAGTGCATAGGGACATGTTAATCTGAAGAACTGTATGGATACAAGGAGACCTCAGAACTGGAGGTTGCTTTCTGGGCCATCCAAACTCATGATTTTAACAAGGGGACACATTTGTTTCTTTATAATGAGCTGTCCTGGGAAAAGGACTGAGAGACAATCTCCAGCTGTCATTGTTATACTAGTATTGCTATTAAGAAAAATGAGAAAATAATGTTTGATCGGTTCTGCCATTCTACATAATATTTAAAAGAATAATATAGAAAAGCACCTAATAGAAATAGAATTAGAATATTCTTTATTGGCCAAGTGGGATTGGACACACAAGGAATTTGTCTCCAGTGCATAAACTCTCAGTGTACATACAAACAACAAAGTAATTCAAGATACTAATAGGAGAAGATAGTAGAAAAGATGAGAAGGATAATAGTACTACATTCCTACTGCATGGGTAAATATTCTTAGACATAAGACAGTGTTGTGGGAATTAGATGTTCAGCAGAATGATGGCACGAGAGGAAAAAAAACTGTCTGTGTGTCTCATTGTTTGGTATGCAATGCCCTGTAGCAATGTCCTGAGGAGAGAAGTTGGAACAGTTTTATGCCCAGGATGTGACAGGTCTGTAGTAATATTTACATCCTGCTTTCTTGTTCACTTTTAGGTGACCCCAAAGCATGTTAGGAAATCATTGGGAACTTTTGCATTCTAATATTCTTGAATTATCATAACATAGTGAAAAATCAACCTATATTTCAGTGCGCAGTTGAAAATATGTGAAATTGCACAGCGATATATTACATATTAGTGAACTTTGTAACAACCCTGCAAAGAAGGCAGGTATTACTAACCATAAAAGGCTAAAAATGCCTTGCCGAAAGCAGTACAGCTATAATGGGAGCTGAAAGACAAACTTGCTCATTCACAGATAAATCTCTTAAAAAGGTAAAGTGTCCTTCAAGTGATTCAAGCAATTACATAGAGACATCCAAATATCCTTCTTCTCACAGTACAAAAGTGGATTTTCACTGCCTTCTTCCAAGATGCTTTGTGACTCCCCATTCCAGCCTAAAGCCCTGCAATGTTTATGCAACCCACCATCCAACAACTCACCAAATCCAGCTTTGATTTGCTTTTGAATTAGCCAGGGTTTTCTAGAGTCTAATACTGAATGCTAATCCATATGCCATGGTTTCAACCATTATAGCGGGGTTCATAAATAGGAATATATAGGCATGGCTCAGTAGGACTTCTATGTTTGTTATCCAACAAAAGTAAAATGCAAATATGATGCACTTTATGCTTTAGTTCAGGGGTGTCAAACTCAAGGCTCGGTGCCCAGGTCTGGCTCACAGGGTACTTAGATCTGGCCTGTGGGGCCACCCTGGAAACAACAAAGGAATGGCCCGCAGTGTCTTTGCTAGCGAAAATGGAGCTCGGGAGCCCATTTTTGCTGGCAGAGTGCTCAGGCCACCATAGGTGCCCCCAACATGAGTGATGACAAGCTAGTCACACCCACCCTGGCTACTTCCAGCCCAGCCCCCTGAGGTCAAACACAATCCTGATGTGGCCCTCAATGAAATCGAGTTTGACACCCCTGCATTAGTACATAAGTACCAGTAGGTGCAATTGGTAAACCCTATTATTTGATAACAATATATTTATCTGCCCCTCTCAAAAAACTTTTACCTGAATACATTTTTACAATACAGAAAATTGCACAACAGGGGAATCAAACCTATCAAAAGAGACAAGAAAAGCTCTCCCCCCCACCCCATCCAGTGATATTCCAACATACAGCAGTGGGAACATAACGATGGCTTTTCCATCAAACAAAAAAGCAGAAGGTACATGGATTCCTAAAGCATCCATTGGTTATTATGGCTTATAGAAACTTAGCCAATAGTCTGAATTGCGCACAGAAACACAATGCAAAACCTGGCATGGTTGTAGTGATGTGATCCAACAAGCAAACATCCAACAACATGCTATCTTTGTCTGAAGCAGCAGCAGTTTTTAAAAGTAGCTTCATCCAGAATGCATGGCAATAATCCAAATGAAATGTACGTTTATGAAGATGAATATTCACAGCACTTCTTAAACAGCCAATGAGTGGTATTCATTCTTAAAATACAGTCGGGAAAATGTATCACTGAAAGAAAATGTAACAATCATCATGTGGCATACCAATTTTAGTTTTATATTTTATAGTATTTATGCAGTCTTATGCAGAAATGTTCATGCACATATGTTCTTCGGTGCTTCCCTGTTTAAAATGCACATTAAAGATGCTCAGGCCGTCTGAGAAACACCATTTGCCTTTAGTTAAAAAGTTACTATTGAAAAGGCCTGCAGAACATGCATATAAAATATTTCGGCTTGTGTGATCTAAGGGCCACGTACAGTTTGTCCATTCATGTGTTTCCTCCACAAACAATGGAGGGGAGCACTGAAAATCATCTTTAGATTGTCCTATTGCACATTGCTGAGTTTGTCCCCTGCAGCTAAATGACAGGCACTATCAAACTGGCACTCTGTTTCCCTTCCAATTTTTAGTAATGAGTATATATTAGCTCAGCTTGTTTCCAAGAAGGCGTTGCTCATGTTCTCATTAAAGTCAGCCGAATTTCGAACGGGATGGTAATGGAGATAGAAAAGGCTGAAATCCCAAGGCACCCCTTAAGGGAATTTTGCTGCCAAGAGTGGGGGGGAAGGAGAGGGAGAGAACGAGAGGGAGGGAGGGAGGGAGGGAGAGAGAGAGAGAGTATCATTGTGGCACCAATTGCTGGACACGCGTCCGATTCCAACGTTGCTCGTCCCTGCGCTTTAGCGCTTCCAGCAGTTCGAAGCCCCTATCTGACGGGTAAGAAGCGGCCGGGCACTCCCCGCCTTCTGCCCTTCCTGGAACCGCGCCCCTTGGCTGCAGAGCTGAGTCTCGACGGCCCAGCGAAGGTGGTACCAGCGTGTCCGCGCCGCTCCCTTTGTCCCCCGTAAAGGCGAAGATGATGAATGCGCGAAAGGATTAGCAGCGGCGCCCGGCTCAAAGCTCTCCGAAGCTGCCGGAGCCCGGCGCTGATAGGACAGCTGGCGAGAAGGGACACCCAATTCAATTTGCTCCTCATTTGCATACATATGACAACCATCTGTGCTAATAGCACTGCAATGTCTCCATTAGGCTCCCTTCGAGTGTACAGAGCTCCACTTCGCTCCAATTAGGCTTTTAAGTGGGAAAGCTTAGCGCATCAATATTTGCAGAGGGGACAGGACGGCTCAGTGAGCCGTGGCGCTTTCCGCTTTTCCCTTCGCATCAAGGGCTGTTAGGCTGCTCCATTGCAGTCTAAAAAAAGACGGCTAGGAATGTGTTGATAACCTAGTATATACTCTTCCTGTCCCACCCCAAAAAGATTTCGGAATTGGATCATCAGAAAACTGGCTGGGTGTGATCCGGTGATCCAGCCCGACCTTCTAGCAAAGGGGTCTGGTTCAACCAGAAGGAAAACCTGAATCCCTTCTTGGCCATCTTAGCCTATTTCGAAACTGGATCACAAGTCCCAGCATTGCAAGTCCTGCAGCCTAAGCAGAAGCAGGGGAGTTGGCACTCAGCATATCTGGAGGATGGTAGGTGGAAACGGCCATAAAGAGCTTATTCATCCCGGCTCTGCAGAAGCAAAACAAACAGCTTGCGAAAAGGCAGTTCCACATTTGAAACGGTGCTCGTTTGGTGCGTTCAAGATGCGCGTCATTTATTTGCAATTAATGTCGTGATTCCAGTGCTTGATGCTCTTTCTTCTCCTGTTTAGTGGAAATAGCTTTAAAGTTTGGCCATGTTTACCTCAGGAAAGCCTCCCCCCCCCTTTTCTTTGCTTACTTTATTTCAGTTTCCCTATGTAATTAGAGGATGGTTCTTGGGTTTGAACATTAAGGCATTCATATCATATTTTTTCCTGTAAGAACTCAAAGTGACCCACATGGGACTATCTCATCAACATATAAACAGCTCTGTGAAGTAGTGTGGAATGGGATAAGTGAGTCAAATGAACAGAGAGTCTCTGCCCAAAGTTCTCTTCCTTGTCTTCCAGGGACACATACTAAGTTATTTATTATGTAAACAGTTCTTTCCATTTTACCCAGTCTCTGCCCTTGCTCCTACTAGTGTCAGAGTTTGTGAGGGAAGGTTTTTCTTGTGTTTTTTGCTTGCTTCCCCCTTAAGAACATGATACTTCCTGCCACCAAGCCAAGGCCAGCTCTGTCTCCTCAAAGGAATTGAAGGGATGCTCACTAGATCTGTAGCATTAGTGCAACACAATCAGTAGTGAAATTCATTTTTTACTACCCATTCTGTGGGCGTGGTTGGTGAGCATGGCAGGGGAAGGATACTGCAAAATCCCCATTCCCTTCCCACTCCTGGGGGACAGATATTGCAAAATCTCCATTCCCACCCCACTCTGGGGCCAGCCAGAGGTGGTATTTGACAGTTCTCTGACTAATCAAAATTTCTGCTACTGGTTCTCCAGACCTGTCAGGACCTGCTGAATTTTTCCCATGAACACAATGGTAGCATTCAGTGAATGGGGGTTTGTTTGCTTTGTAGTTTTGGGTTTCACTTCTGTAACACACCCAGAACCACCATGAGTGAGATGGGCGGCCATATAAATTTTCTTAATTTTATAAAAAAATCCACCAGAGAGAGGAGCATAAAGGAAAATACTCTGTCCAAATATGTATTGTTGGAGAAGGACTAGTGTGTATAATTTCAGCTCATTTGAACTCATCACTGCACACAGCTAAAGTATTTCCTCTCCCCTCCCAGTTCAAATGAAAACCTCACTTTTGGGTTAATACCAAACTGAACAGGAGATGTCTGGACATGCACTTTCAGTGTAGATTTTAAAAAAAGTCTGTCGATCAGGATACTGCCCAGCAAATGAACAAGGCTTTAGTACATATTCTCTCAATATGAGGAGAACTGTATTAAATTATAATTATGAACTGCTATTCTTAAACTAGATTTTAATTGTTATTTAAATATATCAGGGTCTTGATTAGGCCCTTGTCCAATTGTAAAAAAAATCAAGATAGCCCTCCTTTTTGTAGACATTCAGAAACAATTCTAGAAATGATTTCCAAAGGTTTGCTTAACCTCTTGACAATCAATCAAGTTAAGCTTTTTTTTTAAAAAAAAACCAGCAGATATTGCTCAATGGGCTTCCCATGAGTAATTACGGTCTCTTTGTTTTATGGCAAGTGTACAATCACCAGCCTTCTTTTTATGTCCCCGCAATTTAATTACACTATCCGACTTTTACTTCTTTTTTATAAGCAATCTAAGAACGATATATCTATGCTTCAAAAAAAAAATCCCTATACTTACTCCTTCCAGTGACCTTACCACATTGCATTATCTTCCTTAATTAATCAGGCCACATTATTAGGTAAACATCCTGGACTTGGGAACGGATCATTAAGCATGTAGCTACATTTAGCAACAGCTCTGGAACTGGTATTTATTCTTTTGGGGTCAGTTGCTCTTTTGGGCTTTGACATTTCTCCAACGCCCCTGGTGACTATTCCATGATATTCCACAAGGGACTGCAGATTCTGCAACCGAGATAGCTATTATTAGCTATGGGCAGTGAAAGGAAAACACTGCACTGCCAACTATTTTAATTTCTGAACAGGTGAATCAAACAGCAAAGAACAAGAGACTTCATGGATACTAACTTCTGACCACCGGGTGTTAGGATAAGGATGTATGAGTCAGAAAACTCCTAAATATAACATTACTGTGATTTGTTTTCTTCCACTTCCTGCATCATCTCTTGCTCTCTTCTCTTAACCCAAACTCCCCTCCTATTTTACCAGGTAGTTGCTGCCGCTGCCACTGCCATCTCTGTATTTCCCCTCCCCCCTCCCCCCCCTCTCTCTCACTCTCTCTCTGTACCTTGATTTCCCAAAGGGCCTTCAGGTGACCCTTCAACTTTCAGAGTAGCACAGCACTGTGAATTCTTACAATCCCACCTCCTCCATCAGATGCTTTCGATTGGTCAATTCTTGGCACTTAGCATTCTTTTAACCCAGCCAGGCAATCTTGAGACTTTTCTGTGTTAGGACTCAGAAAGATCAGAAAGTTCTTCTTCATTGGGCCATTTTTTTGTCATCTTATTTTGCTTGCTTGCATGGTCCTTTCTGGAATGACCTATTACTGCCCAAACACTTAGGCCTGTCCTCCTTTTCTAAGGGGTTCCCTGACAGGGGGCATTAGCTGGCCAGTTTCTTCTCTCCCCTGGGGACAAATTAGGTTTCCTGTCAGAACTGTCTTTAGTACCAAATTATTTTTGCCTGTGTTTTTTGGTTTGTGCTGATGGAGAAATACATTTCCCAAGTGGGCTTCAATAGTTTTAAGGTTAAAGGCCAGCCCATTAATCTACCCCCTTCTTTTGTCAGTTTTCCAACCCATGTGCTCTTGCATTGCTAGGGTAATTTGGGAGGTATGAGCAGAGAAAATATGCTGGAGACCGATACACAGAGAAACAAAAAAGAAAGGTTGTAATTCCCTCAATTGGGAAAGATGTTAGGTGAAAGGTGCATTATTCTTATGCACTATATGATACGGAACAGTTTTCCTCCAGAAATTGTGGATGTTCCATCACTGGAGGTTTTTAAGAAGGGATTGGATAGCTATTTGTCCAGAAGGGATAATGTCTCCTGCTTGAGCAGGGAGTTGGAGTAGAAGACCACTAAGCAGGGGTGAAATCCAGCAGATTCTCACAGGTTCTGGAGAACCAGCAGCAAAATTTTTGAGTAGTTCAGAGAACCAGCAAATATCACCTCTGGCTGGCCCCAGAGTGGGATGAGAATGCAGATTTTGCAGTATCCTTCCCCTGCCACGCCCACCAAGCCATGCCCACAGAACCAGTAATGAAAAAATTGCATTTCACCACTGCCTCCAAGATCCCTTCCAACTCTCCTATTCTATATTCTATACAACTACAGCTTCTGTCCTCCCCTCCTCCTTTGTTTTATGAATTAATGTTGAAATTGAATCAGATAAAACATGATCTTCCATTCTCTTTAATTACCTTGAAATTGTTGGTGAAAGGTTGTAATAATGCTTTAAAGAGAAACCAAACTTGTCTCTGTGATTTTGCTAACAGATTACTAATTGATTTTCCCATGGTGTTGATCAATGAAGTTTGCAATTTGAGTATTATATGGCTCCCTGCCAGTGGCAGCCCTGGGCATCGTTTTTGCATGTCTCCTCCAACAACATGTTTTCTAGAGGTACAAGAATGAGAAAGTGAAGAAAGAAATTAAAGGCTGCTCTGTGAATATACATTAAATTCCAAACCAATATACATCTCTCGTCTTTCTTCCCAAGTTAAGCATGCAGGCTGGATCTTTGGCATAGACTTAAAATTTGGAATCCTGTCTTCAAAATAAATCAAAGTAATGATTCTGAGCACCTCACAAGAGGTCTAAATTGAGGCTCTAGATCAGGGGTGTCAAACTTGCAGCCAGTAGTCTGTATACGTTATGCGTTGGCCACGCCCACTCTGTTTAGTGAAGAGGAAAATGTTACAATACATTATGTGATGACAACATAACGCCGTTAGTTTGAAACCCCTGTTCTAGATGAAAACATGGGGACAGTAGGACAGGGATTGTAGGCACAATGGTGTTTATAGGCCTCTTAGGAATGGGGTGAGGTCAATAGTAGACAGTTTAAGGTTAAAGTTTTGGGGATTTGAAGATGTAACAAGAGAGTCAGGTAGTGCATTCCAGGCATTGCTCTGTTGCTGAAGTCATATTTTCTGCAATCAAGTTTGGAGCAGTTTACATTGAGTTTGTATCTGTTATGTATTTTATTGTGTAGTTGTACTTGCACCTTAAACATTTGCATATATTGTCAAGCTCCAAGTACAAAATGTCATTTGTGGGGTGCTTTTTACACTATGTTATAGAGACCAGCCACAACATCTGAAGCCCTGTTGATAAAAATGAGTTGCCTGGGTGTTTTCTGCTCTGTCGTTCACTTCCATTTTCTGGCTTGACAGTGTGTTTGCTTTGGGGGTAGCTCCTTTTTATGAGATGCATCCCGGAACATACAGTATATCACAAACAGCTGGGAATGTGTTATACTCAAAGTGCCAACCCTGTCTTAAGCCCCAAATGCCATGCCTTATCTTAGCAAATAAAAGCAATTCAGTAAAACTCTCTTACAATGTTTAGACAGAGCCCACAATTACAGTACTATCTGCTTTGTTTAAATAGCACAACAGTTGCATTGATCTTCGAATTAATCAACTCTGGAATAGGTATTTGAAACTTGAAAGCCACTCACCAAGTCAATGCTGGTGGAAACAACTCGCTCTCCCCTTTTTCCTTTCTTGCCCTCTCCCATTGCATACACATGCTAATACTGTTTGTTTGCACAGCTCTTTGTTTATTTATTAAGCCCTAGATTTAAAAGGCATAAAGTATATCAACTCTCACCCCATTATCCTAGTCTCTCATTCATGACCCTAGAATTCCTCCCTTATCATGCTGCCAGCATTTGTCAACATTGTTTTGTGAAATTCCTATGATCAATAGGAAGTTAAAACAGGTATGTTAAACTTCCAGTTGGATTGTCACACCCTAGTTATTCTAGCTGTGCCATTTTTTTCCAAATGCCAAATGATACTGAAGTGTCATTTCTTTAACTCTTTGCTGGCTTCATTTCAGCATCCCTGCTCTCCTTGCAGTCCTTGGAGATGGCTTTTTGAAACGTATCCCTATTCTAGTATCTCATCCCTACAAGAAAGACCAGACTAAGAAGCCAATATCTTAGAGGTTAGGACTATTTCTATTGAAACAGCTATAGGAACAAAATCTTGTAGGTCTGAATGTGCTTATCCCTTCCTTCATGAACTAGGGAGGAGTTGGTCTGAAATGTTTTCTCAAAGTGTATTACTTGACCTAGGCTCAAAATCTGCTTACCTAACTGTTGCCTTGGCAACAGTTCTTCCTCCTGCCTTTCAAGGCCGTTCCCTGTGTTCTTCGCACAGAGATCTCAACAGGTCAGGGATTCTCAGTCCAGACAACTTGTTGCACCCTCTTGGATGTTTCTTTGTTTCTCCTTATTATTTTAATCTTGTTTGTAGGGTACATGAAAACCTCTGACACTCTATGGTGACACTCTATATTAAAATAAAAATGCAGCTAGGGCTTCATTTTAATTTGTTGCTGAATCTTAAATAGAACTGACTTTTCCACTTATCAGTTAGATGGTGAACCTGAATGTCCCTTTAAAGAACATTCTCCTTTCACTACTTTACTTGTATTTTGATGTACCTACAGGTCTCAAAATAGTTTTTTGGAGCCCAGACTTGATGCTAAAATTTTCTTTATAGACAGTATATATATCCAAGCATACAAAATACTGAATAACTGAGTTGGAAGGGACCTTGATGGTCTTCTAGTCCAACTCCCTTCTCAAGTAGGAGACCCTATACCATTTTAGACAAATGGTTGTCCAGTCTCTTCTTAAAAGTCTCCAATGTTGGAGCACCCACAACTTCTGAAGGCAAGCCATTCTACTGGTTGATTGTTCTTACTGTCAGGAAATTTTTCCTTAGTTCTAAATTGTTTCTCTCCTTTTTCAATTTCTGTCCATTGCTTCTCATCTTGCCTTTTAAAATATTATCCCTTTGTCCAGTATAACAAAAGTTATCCAGTAGTATAAAAGCTATCCCCTTGTCCAGTTCTTGCCTTTCCCACATAAATAATTTCAGAACAACTTGACCGTTACTAAACATATATTCATTTTGATCTTTCAAATATGATTCATCTTATTGCCTAAATATCTCTTCATTTAATCTCAGTTATGGAAAACATGACATAGAAGATGCATATATGAACTACTCACATTTTAGAATATTAGATGACTTATTGACAACAGTGACTGAAACCTGGCTGCTTTTACATACTTGATGAAAGCTATGTCTGTCCTGAAGTACCCCTGCCCAAAATGCAGAGAGAGACAAGCCTTTGCATCTTCTCTCAGCTTGATAGAAAGAGTGGGAAGGTGTGGGGGGGGAAGGAGGGGAACCATTTGACCTGACATCTAAAGCTTGGATTAATTAGGTTGTTCAATGGGGTTTGACAATATCTGAAGCGGCACAAATTTCCTTGAAAGAGGAAAAGAGGGAACAGGGGAATTGTTCTCACCCATGTGTCAGACTCGCTACACTGCCCAGGAAGCATAGGTTCTCTGATCATGCCCTCTATGCTAGGAGGTGATCATTAGTGAAACAAGCTAGGTAGTGCACCAGCTCACGTGCACCAAAAGGTCTGTGATTAATCAAATGTCCCTATGGACACAGTAAGTGATTTGTCTCTCCATGGCCACAAGTCCAGTGCTTGTAATCCTGTCACATGCCAACCTCCCATGGACATGGTGTGTCATAGGTCATAAGCAGCTAGGGCTAGCCCATTAAACTAGAATTTTCAAAGCAAGCTTTAAAAGAGATGCATCCAGGGACTATTGTGTCACAAGTGAGAGAATTGAAACCGAAAACCTCCAGTCTTAAAGAGTACATCTTGACTCTTTAAGAAAAGTTAGGAGAAATGTTTGAAAAGGCACAATTCAATATTAAAGATGCAGGCACACATTGATAGTGAATATAGTAATCTAAAATGCTGAGTTTCAAGCCTGCTTTTCAGGCTTCCAAAGTGCATTAAAAAAAAAACTCTTTCCAAAAAAAAAGCAGTGTTTTTTTTTTAAATTTTACTCTGGTCATATGTATAATGTAATCCTATATAGGCCACAGGTCTTCCTCCTGAAGTTCTTGATCTCTCAAAATATATCCCAAGTCCAACTGCTGGCTATCAAAAGTTGTACATCTCTAGCAAAGGTCAATCTAAACAAGGATGAATGGAGGAGAAATTAATTCTGAAGGATTAATTGAAACACAACTGGCATAACCCCCCAATTCATCCACTTAAACAACAACAAATGTTGCCATTTTCAAGGCATGTTCTTCGAGAATGAGTTCAATGAGTGTTAATGGGGGATGCAGAACCTAACCCTTCTTTTAAACAGGAAAGAATGACATGGTAGGAAATGTGGTGTCTTTCATGCTGAATGTGACATATCACGAATAATCAAGCATTAGTGATTGTACCAAGAACAATAGTTCTCCATGCATCCACTCTCTCTCTCTCTCTCTTTCGCTCCACTTTCCAAAGTCATTGCCAATGAAAAGGAAGAGGTAACAAACATTGAGAGAATCAGCTGAAGGAATGTCTGGATTAGTTTCGCTCCCTTTTCAACTGAGAGTGAAAGAAAGAAAATAAGGACATCACAAGCTAGGACTCATCTGGTACAATAATCAGGGATATAATTTTGCCCTCAGGTTTCTAATATGAATTAGGGCAGCTGGTTGCTAGCAGGTTGCCTTGGACCATAGCTAAGTAGCAGATGGAGGCCATCCATGAGCTAGTTATTTAACCTTCTGAACAGAGTCCTATTAAATGGAGAGGATTCATGGCCATCATGAACGGCACTGGTTACATTGGCAGTGATGCCTTTACTTCTCTTCACAGACTCCTTTCAGAAAAACAAAAATAGGTTACTCACTCTGTATTCTGACAACCCAATAAACTTTCTGGATTATAGATATGGTAGGTGTGAAAAGATAGGGAAATCTTTTCCAGAGAGAAAAGCTGACAAAAAGTGGGAGAAGGTACGTTATAGGCATCCCATTAGCATTCAATGCTGGAACAACTTAGAGACAGATAAGTAGTATATGTTATTAAACTATTTATTTTAGTTGGTAGATACAATAGCATCGGGGTGGTTTCTGACAGGCATTATTGCTGGTTTGCTCGTTTGCATGCTTTGCATGCACACTTCATGTGCAGTGCAATTAAAATTGTTCTGCGCATGTGCAGAACTGAAAAACAAGATGGCAGCACTCGTGGCACCATCTGGGGAACTGGTTTGGGGGCATGGTAGACCTGGGTCACTACTGGTTCCAATGACCCAGGTCGCCAAACCACTACCTGTTCAGCTGAACTGGTCTGAACCTGTGGGTACCCACTACTGAATAGCATATTTTGTTCTCTCTACTGTTGAAGATTAAGACAAGTACTTCTTGTTACAGAATGGCAGTCCTTGGCCATTTCTTGGTTTGAATTGGAAGCCACTGGAGCCCCTTTCTCTATTTGGTATCCTCCAGTTGTTATTGGGATGACAAATTCCTGCTTTCACAGCCATTGCTTGTTATCGTGGGTATATATTAAGGGAATTCTACAGTAGTTCAAACATCTGGAGGGCAACTCCAAATCAAGAATGACCCCCCCCCCCAAATTATTTCTGCTACTTTGATCACATTCATAATATTCCTGCTTGTGGCATTGCTACAAAAGAAGCAGCAAGGAGGTGCCAAAAGTAGCTGTTATGTCAAGAACACAAACTGTGGTTCTCATTTTTTTAATCTTTATCTCAAGTAAGTTTGCTTTGATTGGGAACAAAAAAAGCAACTTCAGCAACTTCAGTAATCCAGGGATAGGAAAATCAGAGAATCCATGTTTCTTATGGAAAATGATGGGAATGCTTGGAGGAAATAGGCTCATTTCTTTGGCACATTGGTCTTTTTCCGATGTTTTAAGTAAGTGGGTCAGAAGACTCACAATTGGGTGTCATTCTTTCTTTTTCCTCCACTGTCTGAAGGCTACGGAAACTCAATCTACAGCAATAAACCATGATGTTTTGGCTCTAATTCCTTGGTAGAGAATGGTTCTACTCAACCAAAAACACTGCTGTTTATGTCCATAGTATATCCTCTTCTTAGAAACAGTGGACACACTTGGCATCACATTTCCATCAAAACCACTATAATATATCCTTGAGTTTTTTGATACAAATGTGACATTGCTCTGTTGTTACCCTTGTTGAATTAGGATCTCCTTTCACCAGCTCTAGGTAAACAGAACAGCTTTTCTTTTTTTCTTTCCTTGTAAGCCGCCCGGAGTCCTCCGGGATTGGGCGACCTAGAAATTTGACAAACAAACAAACAAATAAATAAATAAGAAGAAGAAATTGGCAAAGGTGGGAAGATCTCAAGATGTTGGTCATCGAATTCACAGCTAATTAGGAATTCATTAAAAATGTTCATCATGGTACCTCTTTGATTTGTAGCATCCTTTCACATGAGAATGGAAAGGTCAGAGGAAATAAAATGTGGGGCACTGTCCAGATTGACAGCAATCATTTCTCTGCCACAATGTACAGTTTTCTGTTTTCAGGGAAAGATTAAACCTAGCAAGTGTGTACAAGGAGCTTTACTCTTAGTTTACATGGTTGACCATGGTTGAGCCAAACCAACAAACCAACAAAACAATCAAACAACACACACAGAGAGACACATACACACACCACCAACCAGATTAAGTCAGATGGGAGTTTTCCTCTCAAAAGAAGGAAAAGACAAATGGCACTTACAGATTGGTGACATTTTTATAATGTAGTTTGGAAAAGAAAAAAGACATGTACAGGTATTATACTACATTTTAAAGTTCCTGGTACACCATATACAAATTTCAGCCATATATAGTTGATGCTTAATATGCATATGATTAAGAGAGTGATCCTTTCTCACAAAGCACTTTCGTATATTTAAAAAGCAATATGTGTATGTACACATCCTTGAATACTGGAATGTGGTAGAGGTGTATTTGATGAATATTTCTTTTTTTTAAATAACAAGAGTAGCAACTGACACATGGGAAACTACCTTTACCCAGGATGAATGAATGGGAACCAAAAAAAAAAAAAACAGACAGTAGGTGGGTTTTTGCAGAGTTCAAGAACAGCTGTTGATAAAGCTATTGCTGTTTCTTTGTGTCAACAGCTGTATGAGGGTTACAAAAATCGAATTTAATTTTAGCATGTGATGTGCTTGCTTGTGAAAATTGTGCCCTTCTGGACAGAGATCTAGAATCTAATAGAAGTGATTGAATCATATTCTCATTGGGGTCTGATGGAACAGGTCATTAGGCAGATAAGTATACAAAGTAAGGTGTATCAAGTTGAAAACAAGCATCCTGAAGGAAGATTAGAATATAACCTATTGGTGCAAATAAGGGCAATACTTTTCACTCTCCCTCCAAAGTTTCAGGATTGTGGTGTGGCTATATGCAAACCAG
The DNA here is from genome assembly GCF_009769535.1 of Thamnophis elegans. NCBI lineage: Eukaryota > Metazoa > Chordata > Lepidosauria > Squamata > Natricidae > Thamnophis > Thamnophis elegans. The sequence goes on from NC_045542.1 coordinate 60,712,475, forward strand.
AGGGCTCTTAAATAACACATTGGAATAGATATTCCATAAAACAATGGTTTCACAAGCAGTAGTTTTTGGCAGTAACCTTCTTGCTGCAGAAACATTTGAACAGAGCCTGAGGCAAACTAGAAAGTGATCAAATGGATGAGTGAGAAGAATGCCTTAACATAGAGGGTGTAAGATAGAATGCCAGCAGAATAAAGGTTGACTACTGTATATGACTTCCTTTAAATACTCAACTTTTTCCCTGTCCTGAACAATTTGTAAATGACAGATGTACCCATTTCTGCTTTTTAAGGTGCAACTTGATTCCCTTAGAAAGGTGCCTCCTGTGCATGCCAGAGAAGATGGATGTGTAAAATGGATGGATGTGTGCCGCAGCCTGCTCAGCAACCCTTTTGAATGATATAGTACAGCTCTTGCATTTGCGATGGCCACGTGTTAATGACCTTTTCCTGGCAAGAATCCCTGCTTCACAATCTTTGGCAGTGTTCAACATGTTCCTCTGTGCTGCTTTAATCATCGATGCAGTTTAAGCAGCACTTTCCTGGGTCCCTATTGACTTCAATCTGAACACCGAATGGATGTTGATAAAAGGTACACCTTGATATTCACTTTGGGAAGCAGCAAAATTGTTTCTTCCTCTTGCTTGTATGGATGAGATACAAGCACAATCTGTTCAGAGACCCAGAACATAGAAGACAGCCAAATCTGCCATGATATCAGCCAAGGACTCAACTGGAAAAGGATGGTGTTCAGGATGGGGGGGGTGGGGATTGCACAGAATTGCCGGCAATCAGAAACAATATAATCAGGGATGTGGTTTGGCTGTCTAACAGACACCTTGTCTGCTGCTGCACTATTTTTAAGTTCTTTGAGCCGTTTTCATGACAAGACACTGTGTCTTGTGTCTTCTCAGGTGTGTAAGTTAAAAGGCTAAGCTGCATCCACTAGAATTTATGACCCTTCTGAAAATGACTGTTCGGTACAGTACAACAGTCTGCATTAGTAAACAAAAGAGCATTGATGCACACTCATCTAGGTACACTTACTCAGAATAAGAACTCTCGGGGAGCAATGAAGCTTACCTCTAATAGCTTTACTACCCCACCATCTGATCCAATGGGTCCAGATATGATTGCTCTTGTTGCATAAAGAGTATAGTCCATTTGGAATGGCAATGCTCAAAACCAAAAACAAAGCAGTTTTAATAGAAAAAAGAAATAACATAGCATCAATCAGAATTATTTCAATTAAGGCAATTGTATACTATATCCCAAGGGGCGCAGTGGCTCAGTGGCTAAGATGCTGAGCTTGTCGATCAGAAAGGTTGGCTGTTCGGTGGCTCGAATCCCTAGCACCGTGTAACAGAGTGAGCTCCCATTACTTGTCCTAGCTTCTGCCAACCTAGCAGTTCAAAAGTATGTAAAATGCAAGTAGAAAATAGGGACCACCTTTGGTGGTAAGGTAACAGTGTTCTGTGCTCTTTCAGCGTTTAGTCATGCCCGCCACATGACCACAGAGACGTCTTTGAACAGTGCTTTGGCTTTGAAATGGAGATGAGCATCGCCCCCTAGAGTCGGGAACGACTATCATATATGTGCAAGGAGAACCTTTATCTTTACCTTTTATATTATATTCCAGCAAGCCCAGTGATTTTCTCAAGTTATACCTTGCATTAAAGGTCAGCATACACCAACCTCTCTGGTAATTCACTGGAAAAATGGGAAATAAAATATCATGGTGACAGTTTTTTTTCTTTCCTGCTCCATGTAGACAGTCTCAAGTTCTCCTTACAAACTATATGGAGGAGTGCCTGTAACTAGAGTTCAGAACAGGAACACAACCCAGTTGTATAAAAGAAATCCTTTAATAGAATTTATAGAGTTCTCATCCCAAACTAAAATTGCTGTGTCTGGAGCTAGAGTTCAAAAAAAGGAACACAACCCGATTGTACAAAAGAAATTCTTGATAAGGAAACTACTGAAGTACTTGGTAAGAAGAACAATGAATCAATGAATCAGTCAATAGCTGTGTCAGGCAAGTTTCTCAGGAAGAAGGGACAGTTAAGGGACAGTTAATTTTGGGTGCTGCACAAGAACAAGAACAAGACAAAGATGGTAGGTAGAGATACAAACAGAGGGTACTCTCTCTTGATTTCTCTTGTTCACACATATCTACAGATGCACACACAAATACACACACACACACACACACACAAACACACACACCCCTTCAATAACCTCTACAGGTGCCACTCAGATATTACTGCTGAAGAGAAATTATGATCTGTCCTTTTTTACTTAGGCAATGGCAGATCATTCCGTGCTGCATGACACCGAAAAGTGGGGGTAACCCCAATTCACTGAAGACCAATTTTGTCAATTTTTAATGATGCACATTCCTCAATGACTCTGGATGGCTTATAATGATTGGGTTAAAACAATCATTGTAAACAACCATCCTGGGAGGAACAAATCAGATGTATTAAATCATTACTAATGCTTAGTGGAACCACATATACAAATAATACAGAGCTTGCTGGTTTTAAATTCCTTTCTGAACACCAGCATATTGGGGACACACTTTTCCACAGGGCTGACAAGGCAATTATTGATTAATAGAAATAATTGGGTAAAGGTGTCATGCAAATATCCAGGCTGCATGCCATAAAGGGCTTCATAGAAGACCACCAGCACTTTGAATTGCATCTGGAAGTCTACAGCTCATGGAAGGTAACAGTGTTACAAATAGAAATTGAAGTATGTGACTCATGCCACTGCATTCTGGGCCAATTGTAGCTTCAGATGGTTCAACAAATGAAACCAATATATAGTGAATTAGAGACTGCATTTCAACCAGTAGCCTATCTAGAATTCATCCTGTATTCAAGCCTTGAGAATGTTTTTCATTTTGCCCAGCCTTCTATTCTCCCTAACATTCTCTATATCCAGTTCAACATCTTGCTGAATCTATTATACTTCCAACTACCATCATCTTCAATTCAAGCATTGTTATCGGGGGTCAAATCTGGAGCTTTTGTTTTGAAAAACATACAAATTAATGCTGACCTTCAGTGTCCTTTCTTTATATGTACCTTACTTTACAGGTGTAGCTACCAAAGATAGACCTTGGGGATCTGTATTCAAAGTCACTAAGGCTTCCATTCTGTAGGACCATAGTACCCTCCCCGCAGAGTGACTGTGGGGTTCTGTGTCAAACTGTAGATCACATCATGACTGGCTGTAAGCTGCAGGGCATATACCGGTCCAATATCTGATTTTTTAAAAATAGCAATAGCAGTTAGACTTATATATCGCTTCATGGGGCTTTCAGCCCTCTCTAAGCGGTTTACAGAGTCAGCATATTGCCCCCACAGTCTGGGTCCTCATTTCATTTCATTTCATTTTTTCATTTTATTTATGATTTATAGGCCGCCCTTTTCCCTGAGGGGACTCAGGGCGGCTTACAATACATGGGAAGGGGGGTGCAAAACAAAAACATAAGACAGTGCATAAATAAAAAATAAAACAATAAAACGCAACTTTCATTCAACATTCGGGTGGGGCGAATTAGAATCTTATCCCCAGGCCTGACGGGATAGCCAGATCCTAAGGGCTGTGTGGAAGGTCTGGACGGTGGTGAGGGTGCGAATCTCCACGGGGAGGTCATTCCAAAGGGTCGGAGCTGGTACTCAGAAGGCTCTCCTCCGCGTAGTCGCCAGTCGGCACTGACTGGCGGATGGAACTCGGAGGAGGCCTAATCTCACCCACCTCGGAAGGATGGAAGGCTGAGTCAACCTTGAGCCCGTGAGATTAGAACCGCTGAACTGCAGATAACAGTCAGCTGAAGTGGCCTGCAGTACTGCACCCTAACCACTGCGCCACCTCGGCTCCTTAAAAAATAAAAACGATGCTGCACTTCAATAGTAAGGTGGCCTAGATATTGCTTTTTGAACATAGATCTTTTTAACATATATACTTATTGTGTTCTACTAATCTAGGTGAAGTATGTGTGTGTGTGAGAGAGAGAGAATCACTATATTGCTAGTTCATATATGATGTGCCATGCACCAAATAAATAAATGAATTGCAGGACTAGAAAGTTAAGAAAAAATAAGAAAAATTAACTTGCTTTTAAAATGCTTTTAAAATTATACAATTTATTATGCTGTTGTGATGATTAGCGTTTAAGAAGAGAATGTTGTAGCATCAGATATCTTTGGAGTGCAGAGATAACAAGAAGCATAGATAGCTTCAAATACAGCTTCACCACTGATATTCCTAAGCCTGGATAAAAAAGGGAGAATGCGTAGGCATCAGGATCACAACCCAACTCTAACAACAATAACAATAGCAACAGCACTACTGAAGCAATTAATGCAATTCCATGAGATATGTAAAAGCAGTTTGACAATACCCTGCGATGGTGCTTGATGAAAGCTGCAAGAAAAATCCAGTGTCTGATACAGAACTCAATTCCAAAACCACCAAAAGAAGACAGAGTGCAGTGATACTATACTTGTGTGGAAAATTAATACAACTGCTTGACCAATTTGATACTTACCATCTATTTGTACATCCTGAGCATCAAGGTATAATAAAAAAGAAGTGACAAGATAGTTACAGCAAGTGACAGCAAGACTCTTCGGTTTTCTAGAATGGATAATCTACATGTGCACTGTAGTGTCTTTGGTGTTGCAGAAGGAGGCAAAAAGGGGGTTTACTGGATGTAAGCCAACAGATGATCATAGCAAGATTTCAATCAAGACATGCAGAGACAACCATCATCCAAGCTTAGGCACCAACAGAGGATGTACACAAAGCTGAAAAGGACATGCTCTATGAACAACTACAACCGTGATGGCAAACCTATGGTACGCATGCCAGAAGTGGCACGAAGCACCCTCTCTGTGGGCACCCGAGCCGTTGCCCCAGTTCAGCTCTGCCGCGCATGTGCATGCACCTACTGCTGGCCAGCTGGTTTTCAGGTTTGTGTTGCGCATGCGCAGGGTGCATACAGGTGACCTATGCACATCTACAGGAGTGGGGCACATACAGAGGCAAATACACAGGAGTGGAGCACATGCGGGGGGTGCATGCGTGAGGGCCACACAGGCATTGCATTTTGGGGATTCAGGCACACATTCGGGCGCGTGTGTGGTTTGGGCACTCGGTCCAGAAAATGTTAGCCATAACTGAACTATAAGATACTATCAGTGATATACCCAATCATAACATTATGCACAAATAGGCAACAACAGCCAAAGATGGGGACAAATGATTGATCTGCAAGAATCAGCAGCATAAAGGTGCACTACTTGAAAGCTCTTTCTGAATTTTGTAGCATCAATAATGTTTATGTGGGAAACATCTACTCTGCAGATAAAAATATTCACACAAACACACATAAAAAACAACAACTCATGGCTGTTATCCAATTCAGCCTTTAAGAATGAAATCAATGGATTTATAACAGTAAATGCTGGCAATTGGCACTCCTAGATGTCAGAGCATGTCACAGAGCAATAGGACCAGCAACTCCTTAATCATATCATTTAGACCCTACCGAAAGAAGAGGCAAGACCAACATACAACTTTTCCTTCTGCTGTTGAGAAGCTAAGAATCATGTCATTGCTAAACAGTACAAACTCAAACCTGAAAACTGGTTTCAGCAATTGCAACATGAACCTGAAATTGAAGATCAGTGGAGATGGTTGAAATAAACACTGTCTGAGTGAAGAAGAAACAATTGGATAAAGGAGAGCAATATAGGAAGAATGTTGCACATAAGACAGAATCTGGCAGCTGATTGATGAAGACAAAAATCACAAAGCTACAAAGTGACTAAGTGATAAAACAAAATTCTAGGGAAAAATACCGATCATTGGACTGTAAAGTCAGAAGACACAAAAAAAGCCAAAGCATAATAAGTTGCCACAAAAACGACTTTTTGTTCAGAAATTAGCAGGAGCAAGAAGTAATACTAATCTTCCTACTAAGGGCAAGGATGGGAAAATATTGCTTAATAAAGAACAAGGAACATGTCGGGCAAAGTAAAATTTGGTTAATCAGTAAACAAATGAAGATGATACAAGTTGGTAATTGTCAAGGAAATACATGGACACCAAGGCATTGAGGATGTGCAGAATTTTATCTACTTAGGAAGCATCACCTCCAATAATGAAAGCATTGAAGCAGTTGTTAACTGCAGCTTTGGAAAAGCACATCAATATTCCAATGAATTTGCCAGTTGGTCTTTGTAAATAATCAAGACTGCAACAGAAGTTCAGCTCTTTGCAGCTTTCTTCTTGATGATGTTTTTTCCCCCAAAAGAATGGTAAAAGAATACAACATTAACATGCCTGGTCCTTTTGGGCCTCTAATTAGCAAATATCAATATAGCAGAAGGACAACGCTTTTGGGAAAATTGCAGGATGAAGACTGAGACCAGAGTAACTATCATTTTGTTTTACAAAAACAAGGTAATCGTAGTTTGTGAAGTAACTTTGTATGAGTCTAATGAAGCATGTGAATCTATACATACTTGTTTTGAGTTATGAGATTTTAAGGGCTTTATTCAGTTAAAATGGCACACAAAAGGGATCGACTTCCCCTGTCTCAAAGCAAGGCATTCACAGAAAGCAAACTCATGGACCTGTTTGCATGGCTTTAGCCTAGAATTGGTACATAATATGTTATTGTGTATATATTAATGTGTAATGAATAACAATAATGTGGTAGGAGAGTCTACAAATCTGACAGGGAAGATGATATATCTGGAACTGTGCTAACTGCAGTTCGATCTAAGCATAGTACATAAAATTGTCTGCTATAACGTCTTGACTGTCAATGACATCTTTAGCTTTAACCACAATAATACATGAGCAAACGATCTATTCAAACTCAAAGTAAACCGCTTCAAACTCAATTGCAGAAAATACGATTTCAGCAACAGAATGGTCAACACCTGGACAAACCCCCACAACTTCAACCTTAAACTGTCTACCATGGACCTCAGCCCATTCTTAAGGGGTCCATAAAGGGAGCGTGTACAAGAGCACCAGTGAGCCTACCGTCCCTGTCTTACTGTCCCCATTTATCTGTATTTACTTCTTTTGTTCATTTTTATGTTCATACCTATTCTTGTTATCTTGTATATGTTTGACAAACAAACAAACAAACAAATAACAGGATTTCTGGCACAAACAGATGGAGTTGGACTAGGTGAACTTTATGGTTCCAATTCTGTAACTAGAAACCCAACCCCAATTCGATAGATCTTCATTGTCTAAGTAAAGTCACAGAGACTCCATACTTTGCTGCAGCTTAATATTTCTGTCCTTACAGAACAATCCAATAAAATATCACTACAATGACCCTATCAATAGAAACACCAGTCCAGTGTCAGAAGTTGCTGGGCAGTGCTAAGCTATTGTGGTAGCTATTTTGTAATATAATCACAAGTAAAGATGTTATTAAAGAGGGTGGGAGGGGGAGTGTCCTCTCCCATAGGTACTATTCATTTTGGTTGTTTTATCCCCTCTCCTCTTTTTCTCCTTCTTCCCAGAGCTGGTGTGAAATATAATAAAGACAGAAGAAGAACTTAAAAATGATAGAAGGCCCGGGGTAGAAATTTTCTCTTCCAAACAGGCATTTGCTAGCAAGAGGAGAAAAATCAAGAATTCAACTCTCTTTTCATTCTATTTTGCTTCAGTCTTCTCCGATTCATTCCAGGCTTTCCCTTGGTATTTGGTTTTTTTTTAATATTGTAATAAATTAATCTATGGAACTATTCAAAGTTTTTATTGTTTCTCCGAGAACACAAAGTTTCCTCTCTTCCCCAAGGTCCCTGTGATGTTCGTTGATGAAATTTATCTTATTTTGTCTGCAAAACCTGTGCTCTAATGAAGCTCTTGCTCGTTCTCTTTCTGGTGCTTTATGACTTTCTCAATTTGGTACCACATTAGTCAGTGAGGCTGGAGTCCAGCTCATCAGCTATCTAGCCAAGTAATAAATCTACTAGGGGAGTGTGAAAACCTGCTTCAATTAACCTGATGAGCAGTTTGGGGAGCAACAAGCTGGTAATTTTCAGTATTTACATAGTGACGGTGCCAGATCTAAGATGCAAGATACATTTTTATGCAATTTCTTCTCAAGAGGTATGCAGTGTAGGAGCATATATTTGATGAATCTCTCAAACGCTAAGCACAAGTCAACTTGTGTGGGTAATTTACTTTATTTTACTAATTTACCCTGCAGTTTCCCTTATACCAAATAAGAGTTTCTCATTATGAATCTCAGTTTTGAGGCTTGCCTTAGCCTATAGTGAGAAAATATGCCTCCTGCCCCAGATAAAGCCAGTTTTGTAAATCTCACCTGCACATCGAATGGGCAGAGCTGCTAGAAATTGTAGGTCTCCTTTTTTTCTTTGCACTGCCCTGTGCCTTCAGAGAAGGAGGACTCCTTGAAATAGCACGGAAATTGAAACAGAAGCTAAAGGAGAAAATATGAATGTGAGAATGACTCCCACTTCTGTTTCCATTAAAAGCCTTTCTTACACTCAAAGAGTATTCTGTGAACTGAAGGGCCCAGGTAGATACACAGTACTGTGTTACGGATGATGCTGATGATGAAGAAAGGGAAGGTCCAAACTATATAACTGTTTTCTTGAGTAGTAGCAATGGTAGGTTCTGGGCAGTACACCCCGGTATGGGCGTACTGGTGGCCCCTGGGAGCAGGGCCACCATACTGGAACAGTGTTTTGGAGGGCCCACCCACCCGCGTTCCTTACTTGCATTTAAGCCAATTGGGCCATTTGCGCACAGGTGCACAGCGTACGGCGCCTGCATGAACTCCACCAAGCAGCTGGAGCATCGCAGGGCGGTGGGTATGCATCCGTGCACAGTGCGTGTGCTCAAGGTGGATGTCCAGCCCCATCACAGCGTACCAGTTGTAATGGGATTCGGAACCCACCACTGATTGGTAGCCACATGGTTTGGTATAAGATGAGTGGCTATATAAGTCTATATGAAGCGGTATATAAGTCTAACTGCTAGTACTAGTACTATATAAATTATACATACAGTATATGCTTGCGTATATGCATGGATACATACATATGGTGAGAGAGAAGTGTTGCAAAAAGACAAATGCATTAAGTTTATTTACAAAGTAACATTTGGGGAAATCTTGTCCAATTAGTTTCCTTTTACTCATGTTCAGGATAAATAATCTTTCTTTCTTTCTTTCTTTCTTTCTTTCTTTCTTTCTTTCTTTCTTTCTTTCTTTCTTTCTTTTTCTTTTGTTGCCCATTTTGCTGCAAGGTGATTCCTATGCTCTAGCATTGCAATGATCACACCAGAGGTGGTATTCAGCAGGTTCTTACCAGTTCTGGAGAACTTCCCCACTCCAGGAGAAGGTTACTGCAAAATCCCCATTTCCTCCCAATCAGCTGGGACTCAGGAGGCAGAGAATAGATGGGGGTGGGGCCAATCAGAGGTGGTATTTACCAGTTCTTCAAACTACTCAAAGTTTCCTCTACGTGTTCTCCAGAACTGGTCAGAACCTGCTGAATACCACCTCTGCTGTGCACTGATTATGAGTATCTGTTCCATAAACCGGTAATGACTTCTTATCCTGAAATTGCAAAATGTTAAAGTAAAATTGAAAGTTCAAATTAGAGCTTGGATTTCCTTTTTATGTTTTTCACTTCTCTATTAGCATTGAATTTGCAAATATCCCCTGAAGGAAGTCTAGAAGCATATTTTTTAGAGACAAGAGAAGTAAGAAATAAAAGCCATCAGCTGCAAGAAACTGCTCCTTGAAAAGATAAGAGCCTTATCTGTCTCTCAGTGCACATGAATTCTACTGCCGATTTTTTTTTAAATGAAAGAATGAGTTCTTCTCTCCTTATCATTATTTAAATTTTAAGCCCAGCAGTTGTGTGGCTCAAAGGTGATATATTATGGCATTACAGGAAAAGGTATAGGGTCTGTAGCAAAGCATATGCCGTGCATGCAGAAGGCTCAAATTTCAATCCCTGCATCTCAAGGGTAGCTTGGAAAGATTCCTGTTACAAATGATGGACAACTCAATTATTTGCTCCCCATAGAAATGAACAAAGTGAAATGGATTAATTCAGAAGAATTACCAGTTGAGTTTTGCATTGGGGGCTTTCTAGCCCCGGACCAAAGTAAAGGCTTATTTCTCCATTCGAAAAGAGGTTGGAGCAGTTGTTACTTAATCTTCTTTATCAAGAAAATATTTTTTTCCCAGGAAGAATAGAACAATGGCTCCCAAGCTCTTTCTTCATACAGAAGGATGAACAGAATGATTGCTCCCTTCTTCTTTCAACACTGAGAAATAGAACCTTTCTTCTGTGCAAAAGGAAGATCAATTTTCCTCTTCCTCTTTCTGAGAAGAAGTACTACTAGTACGTATTTATATCCCATCTTCTTCTCTGGTGGGATTATGCAAGAATGCGAGAATGCTCAATATTGTCTTCACTGATCTTTGTTTCAGGCAGAATCATAAGATGTCAGAAACTGACATTATGACAGTAATTAGGACTGTGCAATGTGTTTGCAATGTGCACATGAGCTTATTACATAGCAATGGCATACCAGGTACCACCACCACCCCAAATTGCTGTTGTTCAATGAATTTCATGGATCATTAGCTAAGGATCCAGTCCACTCCAAACATTTCTAAGTTTGGTCTCTCCCAGCCATGAGCTTCAGTTCTTCTAGGATAAGTGTCTGTCTCCTTTTCAACTCCTATTTCAACCATCTTTTGGCCACCCTGCATCCTGCCTTGTGGGGTGGCAAGCAATCCCAGAACTACACAGGTTTGTGGCCCTTTCCCTACTGCATCTCAGAGGCTTCTTGGCATGCTATGGTTCTGGAGCTGAAAGAATCCCTGAGCTATAGCCTACTGCAAAGCTGCAACTGAAATCCTTGGATGCCCCAGCTTGGTCCAGCAGCATGGTATGGTGTGAAGTCGCAGATAACCCCAGCCTGGCCCCAGCAGCACCATATACACCTTTAGCTATCCTGGGAAGCCACAGCCAAGTTCCAGGTGCAGGCACTCTTGGCACTCAGCATTCCAAGACCCCTGCCCTGTGGTCCTCTCCATCAACTAATCTCCATTGCCTTTTTTCCTCCTACTGCTCAGAGGTGAGCCTACCTTGGCTCTTTATGAGGCAACTGCTGTCCATGTGAGCCATCTTCCCCAGGAATGAAGGCAGGATAAGGTTGCAGGATCCAATCTATGTTGGTCACCGGGACCAGAGGTTTAGACTTCTGAGCTTTCAAACTCATGCTGGAGCCCATCTTAGGGAATTTCTCTGTGCCAGAGAGAAGTTCCCTGAGGATGGCCTCCAGCACAAGTCTGAAAGCTCAGAAGACAAAACCTCTGGTCCTGGTGTCTGACTCAGATTGGATCCTGCATCTTCCCCAGGTGTCATGAGGAAACCACCATACATGACATGGGGAAGGAAACCTGACCAGGAGTTGCCTCACAATGGGTGATGCTGGGCATTCATGATCAGCAGTGGAAGCAAGAAAAAAGTGAAGGTCAGCTAGGGTGGCAGGGACCACAGAACGCAGGAGGCCTAAAGAACGTAATTGGGTGGGAGATAGACAGGTGGAGCAACACAAGTTTCTCTATGGCCATAATTGCAAACAGGCTGCCAAGTGCCTGAATTTTGATCATGTGACTGCAGGGCCAGTGCAATGGCCATAACATCAGGGTTTGGTTGTAAATCCCTTCATCTGGTACTGTTATAACTTCAAACAGGTACTGAATGAATTATTATTAAGCAAGAACAGTATGTATTACTCTGTTAATATTTGTGATTTCTGTTTGTAAATCCCTGTGGTGCTAAATACTTGGGTCCTGTTCTATTATTATTTGGAGGGGGGCTTGGATCAAATTTACCGAGTTTTTTGCTTCCAGGAAGGATAGTGAATATGTAGTATATTTCTTCAATTGTACTGGAATTAATCTAGTTTATGCCTATTAAATTCTCTAGCAAATGGAATGGTTCTTTTTTTTCCTGTAGAAGAAAGAATACAAAAATATCTCTTATCTTCAATTGGATGAACTTTCCTGAAAGGGTCAAAATCCTCTATCTGTTTGGCAAGGAAAAGTATTATAATGGTAAGATGAATGCCACTAAGAGGCCAGGCGTTTAATCTTTCCCTGAAGTTTGAAGAAGTTATTATACTCAGGTGAAAAGATTAATGCTTCTATTATTTAATGTATTTCATAATTTGCTAGGCTGTATAGCTCATGGCATCTAAGAATGTCCAAAGTCCTGAAGAAATGAAGAGAAGTTGTTACTATCTTGTCTCAGATAGAACTTTGAAAAATACCAGCATCTTGAGAAGACCAAGAGGTTAAAAAATGTCTTAGAAATAGGCAATGTCAAACCACTTCTAGATTTTCATATTAAAATGGTGATTTTTTTCCCTTTTTCCATTATCGTTCTCCAAGATTTTTAAAATTTTTCTAGGCTACTCTGCAACTATGGGATTTTCCAGTAGTTTTGTATGCAGTTGCTAATGAGGTCTGGCCCTCCTTAGCTCTTTTGAGTTCTGCCAAGCTCAGCTAGATGCTACCATCTGCCATAATTATCTGTAGCTCTCACAATCTCATGTAAAAGTTTACCTGTATTCTAAGATGTTGTGTCATAAGTATGAACACTTTTCTTTCTTTCTTTCTTTTTCTTTCTTTCTTTCTTTCTTTCTTTCTTTCTTTCTTTCTTTCTTTTTTTGTGTTCCTTCAAGTTAGTTTTGACTCCTTGCAATTGCCTGAAGAGGTCATGCAGTTTTCTTGGCAATGTTTGTAGAAGTGGTTTGCCATTATCACCTTCCTAGGGCTGAGAAGGAAGAACTGGTGTTTCGTTGTGGCTCCATATTATTTTACATATTTAAAATGGACAGTTTAATTATTTGTATTGTGTTGTACAGCACCATATTATTATTAGCTTTGAAGAGAATCAGCTACATACACATTTAAGAAAATTAAAAGTGACTGACATTTGAGTAAAAATAATGTGATGTAAGAGACAGGATAAGAAGCAGTTGGACTTATGACATGTTTTCTGGATGGATCACAAAGCCATTTTCAAATAAAAATTGCTGCCTCAAATTCCTTGTATGTCTAATCATACTTGGCCAAATAAAGCATTAAATTCAATTCACATGGTGGCTCAGTGGCTAAGATGCTGAGCTTGTCGATCAGAAAGGTCAGCAGTTGGGTAGTTTGAATCCCTAGCACCATGTAACGGAGTGAGCTCCTGTTACTTGTCCCAGCTTCTGCCAACCTAGCAGATTGAAAGCATGTAAAAATGCAAGTAGAAAAATAGGGACCACCTTTGGTGGGAAGTTAACAGGTTCTGTTTAGTCATGCTGGCCACATGACCATGGAGACATCTTCAGAGCTGGCTCTTCGGTTTTGAAACGGAGATGAGCACCATCCCATAGAGTCAGGAACAACTAGCACATATGTGCAAGGGAAACATTTACCTTTACCTTACAATTCAATATGAAAGAAGACGAAGAATACCAAATATGAATACCTACTCAACCAGTTTACTCTCCTCAGGATAGTGATTTTTGAGACTGTGATCAATTTCAAAGTCTATAATAAAAAAAAAACATTTCCTTGTTTTAGCGAATCTTCCACATATTTTTAACAACAGCTCCATCTTTATATAATGAAATCCAGTCCCTGTTTTTTCTTTGACACTATCAGATTTAAGTTTATTAGTGGCTTGGCCATTGGTTCAATAGTGCACTGATAACTCTGCATTACTCTTGACTGTTATGTATTGAGGGTTATTAAATTGGCTGGCAGGTGTATAAATCTATCAGGCAGCACTTCCTTCTTTCTCTTTGCAGTTTATTTCCCTCCACTCTCTGCTAGGATACTACATAAAGGAAATAGGGTGTATTGAGATGTATTTCAGAAAGACTGGCAACTAGGGAAGAGAATTCCAAGTGTGTGGGAGTTTTTTAGTTAGTTGTTGTTTCCTGCAACAAAATGAAATCAGAATTGACAAAAATGGAACACTCAGAGAAAAGGATAGTGAGCGAGCATGGTAGGAATATTTGCAATGAAAGCAAAATAGTTGAGAAGATGAAAAAGGAAAAAATGAAGACAATACTAAAGATGTGTCCTATCATTTTCCCATGGGGTGTTTTTGAATTTTTCTTCTCTTTAATCTCTGGACAAAATATGTTATTTTTCTGTTCCAATCATATAAATATCTGACCTGGGACCTTTCCATTCTGAAGAAATGACAACCTGATTAAATATACTGACTTTTCTATTGATTGCATAACCAGTTCCTTTCTGGTTATCCATGCGTGATTGGCAAATGTTAAAGTATAGGGTTTTAAATTAATGACTTTAATTAATCATTAAGGTCCATTGATTTCAATGGATATAGTTCATGGATGAGTAAATCTGGATTTCACAAATAATCTATTAGTTGCTCTTGATGTTAGCATTTTAAAGATAACTCTAAAGATTCCATATTCTAAAATTTAGGTTCAGCAAAAATTGTGCGTGTGTGTGTGTTCAGGATTGGCGTATTCTAAATCTTTCAAATAATGCTTGCTGTGTATGAAGAAAGAATGTAGTGACTTGTCAGGTTGAGATTAGATTCTTCCAAGCAGGCAAAAGGTTTATTGATGGGTGATAGGATTTATAACTAATCTTCAGGGAATGGCAGAATCAGTTACAGAATATGGTTTATGATCTGCTATCCCAGCATATTATGAAGCTCATATGTGATTTAATTTCAGCTTTATTTATAACTTTGTTGTATACTTTTTCTTGTCTGAACTAAAAGAGTGTTCCCACAAACAAGTTGCCTTGAGAAAGTCATGAGAGAACAAGTAAGAAATGGAACCCAATTCTATTTTTGAATCATGAATTCAAAATGAATAAGTCTTTATGTATAGAATTGGATGGACCATGGGAATAATTCTTGCATTATTGTATAAGAGTTATTGTAATTATTCCCCAAACCATTATTACATGTGGTCAAGAGTTAATGAGCTTGCCTCTTCTGAATCATCAGAGCACTGGGTTCAGCTGACGTTCAATATCTACTATTATCACTCTTTAGTCAGAAAATACACTTTATTAATGAAAATGCTTAAGGAAGGAGCATATACTTCATTCTAACATGCATATAATGCCCTACCTTTTCATTATATACCAATATGGTTTGTATTTGGGTCTTCCATAATATTTGTTTAAAAGAAATTATATATATATATATATATGCATATGCATATGCATACATACATACATACATACATACATACATACATACAGGGTGGGGCATAACCTTTTCCTAGGGGGTCACAGCAAGATCGACAGCAGTTTACAACTTCCGCGACACCTCATTTTAAAGCCCATAAAAAACTGAATTGAATGAGCTATTAAATGTTAAATTTGCTTTAAGAATGGCTGGAAAATTCGATTCGGAAGAACAAAGGATCATTGACAGAATAAAATGCATTGCCTTTCGAGAGGCTCGCGATGCTGGAGCGACGTTTATCAATCCACCTCGTTTGAATGCTGTTCGAAGGGCTAATGGTGGTCATACTGACTATTAAATCGTGTCAATAAACTCAGTTTTTGATGGGCTTTCGAATGGTGTATGAATTATTTGTGTTGTTATTACAAGTGTTGCTGTGACCCCCTAGGAAAAGGTTATGCCCCGCCCTGTACATATATATATATATATATATATATATATATATATATATATATATATATATATATATATAATATACATATTATATATGTATGTATTTAGTGTCACAACCCCTGGTATGGCCAAATATGGGAGGAAGCAACTGCTTCCATTCTCTGTATATCGGCTCATCACAAGAGACCAGTAAAAATAATGGCTTTCTGTCGTGATGGTCTCTTGTGACGAGCCGATAGACAGAGAATGGAAGCAGTCTGCTTCCTCCCATATTTGGGCATACCAGGAGTTGTGACACTAAATACATACCTACTTCCCTGGCTCAGCTGATAAGGAGGAGAACCTTGTGGCTTAGTGGTTAACACCTGCTTAATATGTAACACAGCACAGGTTCATATCCCAGTAAGGGTATGGCTAGCTGATGAGAGCTAAATAGCTTGAAATAGATCTATACTAGTCTCCCTTTATTTATTTATTTATTTATCAGCACAAACGCAACATATATATACTTACATACTTACATACTTACATATTGGAATTTTGCATACATACAATACACACTAAGTACTATGGGAACTGGGTCAAAGTTGTACATTTCTGTAGGTATTGGACACAGTTTTAAAAGACCTGAAATTTGGAACACTGTCCCCATCTGGGGTTTTCATCATCATCGTTGTTGTCATCATCATCATCATCATCATCATCATCATCATCATCATCACATAATATTGAGAAAATATGTTTTAAACACTCAAGATAAACTCACTCTGCACACCCTAACTACTAGTGTCCTTTGGATATCAAAATATAATCTGTTCAGATTCCCACACATGGCAAAAAAATCATTGTTTATTTTGTTAAACAAATCTCAATTAGCTGGTTTCATTCAACATGCCACGTTAAAAAAAAAGAAAACAAAAACAAAACCACACATGACAATATGGTGTATGAATGTAGTCACTATATGAATCTGCTGCTCTTTGTGTTCTTTTGCTTTTAAGTAAATGTATTTCTAAGCCACATTTCAAAGATCATTCAGCATCTAGAAGTCCACAGTGAAAAGGTTGACCTCAACATCACATTTTATTATCTGCAACAAGATCAGTTGATGAATGTTAACAAAACTCTTGATCAATATATGGTTGGGTTTCTACATCTTGCTACACTCTTAGTTAGTTAGTTAGTTAGTTAGTTAGTTAGTTAGTTAGTTAGTTAGTTAGTTAGTTTATAACACATCATGCATGGACTAGCAAGTATATTAATACTTCATCTAGATTAGTAAAACACAATAAAATGTAACTGTTTAAAAATATCTATATTCTGTAGAAATAATCTAATGGATATTATTGTTTATGGTTTAGCATGAATCAAGCCATTATGGGTTGCAAGTTATATTTTATGTTCAGAGTTTAGCATAAACACTAAAGATTCTTTTTTTAAAAAGTAGCTAAAAGCAATAGTAAAAACACCCATGGTTTAATCGAACCTTTTTTGCCTTTGAAACTGAAATGTTACATAACCATATTTTTTACACATTTCATTTTTGAGACAATATCTATTCAGGATATACAAATCATGCAACAAGGCAGCAAGAAGAGGAGATACAAAAAACTGGGGGGAAACATGGAATACAGTGGCTATGATGAACAAAGAGTTTTTCAGCTGAGCTTAAAAGGCCAGTCCTTGAAGCCAACTATAACTGAGAAATGAAACATTTCATTTGAAGAGTTCCAGGAGCTCCTTTGTTCTCCTTTGCTTAGGTCATCAAATAATGAATTTATTGCAAATACAGTTTCCTCAAAGGGACACTCCACAATAATGTACCACTTCAATAGTACATAAGACAAACTGATCCATCCAAATTTCAAGTTGTTATCCACACTTTATATGTCAACAGCTGGTTTTTCTGAAACGAAATGGCTTCTCTTCCCTTCTCTCCTTAAATTACCATAACATTTTGCATTAGCTGATGCTTTTAGGCCAAACTCAAAGGAATAGAAATTATATTTCAATATGGTGACTTGGAGGTTCTAGATTATGAATCACTGATCTGGTCCAGAACCTTTGTAAAAAGGTCCTCCTTGCCATAGAAGGACACATCTGTCCTTCCAAGGAAGTGCATTTCATCCAGAGCAACCAATGCTTCTATCGTTACCCCACATCTATTAATTAGCTCAAAAGCAATTCTTTGGATACTTTCTGAACCAAGGACCTTTTTAAAGGCGGGTCTGATTCTGTCAAGCCCATGCTGACCAGCATCAGACTCCTAGCAAGAGATAACTAACTGAAGACTTAGTAATTTCTCTACTGGAATAAATGTATAAGAAGAAGCAGATGAGTAAAGCAAAACCTTGCCAGCTATTCTGCTGACTTCTTAATCCAAACAGCTTTTACCTCTCCTCCTCTTTGTTTGAAAAGCAAACAAAGCTCACGGTATTGCCAGGTCCACCATCATGTTGTGATGAGTGATATATTTGCCTAATAACATTCTGCCTTAACTGAGGAAGAAGAAAAAAACCAAGAACCTGATTTGCTAAGTGTGCAACCTGACTCAACGCATGGTGTACTTGAAACGGTATGAGGAAGGCCAGCACCAATTAAAACCAGATTTAAAGCCTATGCTTTTAGTAGTTCCTGAATATATTAACTCGAGCGGTTTCCTTTGCTCTTGGAGGCAGCTGCTTTGAGTCTATCACCAAGATGCTGCTTGCTTGCACATG